>NC_141553.1:27720000-28020000 GCF_021556685.1 Rattus norvegicus | reverse complement strand
ACCACTATCATATCGGGGGCGCAACTTGTCAGGCTGGCCAATCCTGTAGCACAATGGGTTTGTAGCTGGGTAAGGCTACTGACAAATGCCCTGCCCAGCAGGCTGCACAATGCCTTCTGGCCTTACAGAGCTATCGTCATGGAGGAAGACTCAGTTCCAGCTTGAGACCAGTGGAAAAGCTTTTCTTATTTCATGGCTTCATAGCTAAAGGCCTCTCCAGAGGGATGATAACTGCGATGTACCTCAGTTTCTCCTGTGATAGGCACACAGTCACTGTTGGGAGTAACATCAGCTTTACAAGGGACCTGCCCACCTTGGGGTGTGCAGAACCAGCTGTTGTCATGACATCCCCCTGAGTCCTTTCGTATAGGATTTACCAAACTCCCTACTGTATGAGCCTGGGCTATGGAGATCAGCTGCAGGGGAATAAACCGGGAAGATAACCAGGATGCTGGTCATCCAAGTACAGCAAACCCTCTGCACATTCTCCAGCTTTCCACTTCTGCCGCCACTCTCTTTGGAGGCATCACTTTATTTGTTTGTTTGTTTGTTTTTATTTTTCCTGCTTCAGAACTGCGCGCTAGAAACACAGGTCCTTGGCCACATCACTAAGTACTAGAAAGCTCTGCAATTAAGTTCGCAGGCCTTGGCCACCCACACACCCACAGCTTCTCAAATTCTGGTTCGCTGCAGCCCAGCCTGGCTCTAAGTGTGCCCAGAACCCCAAGCTTTGCCCTTCCTATTCCCTTGATTTACATATCTGTTTTATGTTTGCCGAACATTTAATTCATGGTGGACCTGACTCAGTCATACAGTCATGACTGGAAGCAGCAGTGGCCAGCAGTGGCACAAGACTGGGCGAGTAAACCATGGATCGGGGAGGGCCATGTGTCCCTACTCTCCCCGCTGAACTATGAGCTCTAGCAGACTGTGAGGAGAACAGACATCATCTTGAGCTAGGTTTCCACTGGTGCTCTCAGCACGCGCTCAGGAAGAGCAGTGAACACAGATAGTTCTGGCTAAGCCTCAGTGAGTCACAAAATTAAAAGAGGGTAATATGAGAAAGGAACTTTAAATGTATGTAATACTACTGGGAGAAAGTAAGAGAGGATTGGGGTTATGTTTTTCAGAATGCAGTATGCTTACGTATGAAACTGTCAAAAGGACTAAAATAAATTTAATTTTTAATTTTTAAAAGGAGCATTCATTTTAAGACAAGGTCGTATGGATCCCAGGTTGACCTCAAATTCGCTAAGTACTCAAGGATGATGCTGTGTTTCTGGATCTCAACTTCCCAGGTACTGAGATTACAGGCACATGCACCTGCACCCAGTTTATTGGGGTTCAAACCCAGAGCCTTGTGGCAACAACTGAGCTACATCCCCAGCTCACTCTTCTCTCTCAAGTACTCTCTTGAGTTTTGTTTATGAAACAATAAGAAATTATGCAGGATTTTATTAAACTGAATAAGATTACCAGCTCCAAAATAATTAAAGAACCAACCCTGAATTGGTTATGTATTTCAACTGATAATACAGAAAAGAACACACACACACACACACACACACACACACACACACACACACACACACACATGCACACACACACTCTTGCTTTATGGTATCCAGGCCTATGGCTGACTGCTGCACTGGACACTATGAAGCCCAAATGAGCTCAGAAAAGGCAGTATTCTCAGCCAGCCTTGCCCAGCCAGAGCTCATTACTGCCAGGTGAGTAAGACAAACACTGGCTGTCCAGAAGATGCAACTCTGATTCCCCCGCCCCCACCCCTCCATCATCGTAGACCCACAGGCAGAGGAAAAGGAGAAAACAGCCTCTAACTGTAAATTTAAATGATAATTTATTTGGAAAAACTTGCTAATGAGGTTATGTGGTCAGCCTTGTTATGACTTTTCCACCATTTGAAATTAGTGTACTTTTTAAGACAAACCAACAAACAAACAAACAAAACCACCATTCAGGTTCCAACGATTAATAGAGTGTTTACAGAGCCTTTATCTTTGAGCCATTACTCAACTAACCTTTAACTTGGCTGATGTCAGCGACAGTTGCTTTTAGGAAGGGTCATATGCTGAAATAAAAACACGTCTGTCCCTAGCTGTAGCACATGACAAGGTGTAGTGTCATGCGCCGAATCAACTGACTGTAAAAGTCCAACCTGAAAAGAGGTGCTGTGTATATTTAGTTTCTGAGAATACAGCATAACGAACATCTTTCTACAGATCGGGTTCTACATTGAGGCACCATGAGAGAGAAATAGAGAACCTCTGTTTATTTCAGCAAGAACTAAGGATTAAAATTCTGCATTTACGAATTATACTCCTATGATAATCGCATGTGATCTTGATGCTGCTACTAAAGACATGCACACCACAAGGTGAAGCACCGGGCAGGGAGCAGGTGAGCTGTCACCACCCACACAAGGTGTGCATTGCTCAGTAAGCTCTGCTTCAGGGCACCCGGGATTTACCCAACCATGGAAATGTGGGTGATTATAATCAACCAGCCTCTCAAAGCATCATGTATGTTTCTTTCCTAATGTCCCTAGTGGTGTCACCCAGTAAGAGAAATATGTTAGATATTACAGTATCTGCCTTCATCAGTTATCATGGTCATGGGGACAGAGGGCCTGAGTTAGAAACCAGCTGTTCTGCGCCACTATCATTCCAGCTTTCCTCTTATCGCCTTCTTCTCCTACTTATGACCATTAATGATTATAAATGTCCCCCAAAGGTGACTTTTGTGTTTGGCTCCACTAAACATACTTATAATGACCTAAAGACCATAGGCTTCATCCTGTATTGAGTTCCAAGAAGAGCCCAGGCCAGCCTGCTGTTTAAGAGAGAATCTAAAAAGCACATGTATCTCCCTATTGCCCTCCTGTTGCTTATATATACAGGAAGAGGGGTAAGTGGGTTGATTCTGTAGGTGCCACAAAACCCCGGAGAAAACACAGAGAACTACATCAGCGTTGCCTCCTTTCCTGGGCTCTCTTGGATCTTACCGCAAGACATAATAGAAAACTAACAGAATCATTGGTCGAGAAAGAGGCGAATGTCAAAGAAACATTCTAGAAAACAGATATGTCTCCTTCAGTCCAAACTTCACAAACATCCCTAAAGAGGCAAGACTGCTACAACGGTGGCACAAAAGAAGACATCTATGGGGCCTGCTTCCCAGAGAAAAGGCCACAGCAGCTGACAAGTACATTTTAACCAGGGCCTTCTATACAGCAGTATGGTACAAGCACTGACTGGGATTTCTGTGCAGAGCTGTTAGGCCTTGGTTGGCCTGAGGCAGGGAAGTACCTTGGACCACATAGCCCTGGGGAAGGTGGATGCTTCAAGTCACTGTTGGAGGCTTTGGGGCTCCACTGACCCACCTGCTCTGGGCTCAGAGCAGCCTAATGTCCTCTGAGCTACGTTCCCAGCTGATTTGTTTGCAGCTAAGAGCAGGAAGGAGCCTCAACAAAAGAAAGGAATATAATAGGTGCATGGGAGAGCATTCTCTCTCTCTCTCTCTCTCTCTCTCTCTCTCATACACATACACACAAACACATACAAATGCACATAGACACAAAACTTCTCTACACCACATTCACATATGTGCTACCCTTATGCACACACATACTAAATAAACACCACAACACTGCACAGACACACACAACCCATACACATAGATATACACACCATACAACATATCCAGCTACTTGCTTGAATCTATACACTCACATACTCACAGACATGTTCCACAAACACATAAAACATATCACATACATACATAAGTGCTATATCTGTACGTGTACCTCATGACTTGCTTCGTGTCACCACTAAGCCAGTGTGGCCACATGGGAGTATGGCAGTACTGGCACAGAGTCAGGCTCCACTCTCCAGAGATGCAAATGCCCCCATGTGATCCCTGATGACAGTCTGTACAGAGGAACCCAGGCAGTTCTTTGATGACTGTCTACCACCTTTGGACATGACTAAGGCATTCTCACGGTACATCCCCGACCTGGGCCAGAAGCCCTGTATCATCCACCATGCTCTGAGATGGCCACCTTGTTGGACGTACAACAGTTGCTCAATCAGTGCATAGTGTATCGATGAAGGAGGAAACATGAGAGCTGGCTGAGCTTTCACAGCAATGGGAGGGCTTGGCGTATGTAAGTTCTCATTCCACTCCTACATCCATGACTCAGCTTTCCTGAGCTGGTCCCTGCTATACATATCCCTCGTCCTTCAAAGCATCCTTCCTGAACAATGGAGATTCATCAATTCCTGGGCTCTCCTTGGTAAAGACCTTGGCCTAACCAGCAGCCTGGGCTCTAGAAATAGGCAGGTAGATGTAGCATTGACCTTGAGAAGCTTGGCCTAGAGTGGGATTAGGACACTCATTGATTCTCTCAGGGCAAAGCCACTCTCTTCAATAGCATACCCAGCCCAGCCTGTAATTTCCATTGTGAGCCTCCTCTCTCAAGGCCTCCCCATCCTATGCAACTCCTAAATGGAGCTTCCCATTTAACAACAAATTCAGGTGCTGTACACTACAACAGAAAGTCAGGATGCAAAGCTATGGTAATTACCAGTCCTGCCCTCAGCTACAGCCTCCTCATCTAGTGCAGATAACAGAAAATACACCTTCTGCAAAGAGGCATTATGAGAGCACCCACATCTTCTTCAGGCAGAAGGTGGTTAGGAGCCATCTTTAGACAGCTAGGGAGAATACACGTAACCCAAGATACTTCCTTCCCACCTAGTGGTACAATCTTCTGCTGACACCAGAACACAGCTTCTTCAGCCTCCCAACTTTACACTGAAGACCAGAAACTCCCAGGAATCCTCCAGGCCTTCAGCATCACAGTGGGACCATTGAGGCCTCCAGCCTTGCAGAGTATTGTTGTCAGTCTGCCCCAGATGTGGAACTCCGTTGCAGGACCCTATGTTGTACAATCCACTTAATCAATCCCCTTTGTGACACATATTCATTCTATTGCTCCTGCTCCTCTAGACAACCCAAGAGAAGGGAGCTCAACTCATCTTTATGATTCTTTAGGAATCCACTTCTTCAATAACCCTGTCAGAACTTTCATGATGCAATCATCTCTTAAAAGCCTACCCCTCAACGCTGCTTCACTGGGTATTGGGTTTCCAACAAAATAAGAACCTCGGAGATGGGTTCTAATTCTAGCAGTTTCCTTAGCCTCTCCATCTGCCCTAAGGCAGCACAAAGAATAGGTGATTCTCATGGCATGGCTTTTTTGAGAAAACCCATGGGACCCTGCCCTGTGGGCCCTGACTCTGAATCTCCATCTGTGTCATAGAAAAACTTGTTCTTGTGCCTGTGGGTTGGGAATCCCTCTCCACCGAGGGCTGACAGTCTCCATTCCACATCAAGTATATGCTAAGTGAAGCAGGCAGGTGTGTGTTCCCTGTACACGTCAGCTTGACAAGGTGCTTTTTGAGGCAGAGCAATGGATAGAAAGTGGGCCAAGAGGAAGAGGTAACTTCCCCAAATAGAAACTAAAATGCAACTTTAAACCACAGGACAGTATTATTTAAAGGAGAGAAACTAGAATAGGCATAAGTGTCTGAGAGGTGTAGTTATATAAATCATGGTACTTCCATAGATAAATATTAAAGGCATTTTAAAAAGCAAAAGTATCCTAATTAAATATAGCATGCTGTTAGAAAAAGGAAGCAAAATTTGATGTTGTAACATGATTTGGCAAACAGACACCTGCACAGAACCCCAAAATAATAACAGAACCCTAAAATACTAACAAGGGCTTTCTGAGGGTTATGAATAAAGCAAGCTTCATTTCCTTCTTAAAATACCCCTTTATACATGTGTACCTCATACATATTCTATAGTGAGCATAAGTAATGTTTTTAATTGTCAAAAGAGGCATTTAAAGATATATTTTCTTCTCATGAGGAGCAAAAATAAACAAGGCTCAGATTTTGGCAAGCCTGGGATGGGGAGCTGAAGTGGGATCTTGAAAGGGCAATCTCAGCAAGAAAGGGGTCCTCTGTATTTGTGGCTTTTGATTGTGGTCACACTGGTATAGAGCATAGAACGGAACACAGGCTAGGCAAGTGTCACAGTACTAAGCATTGCGTGGGCTCCAAGGACAACAGAAACAGTTATTGATCATTTCCACAAGCAGCCAGGGCTTTTTGGCATCTTCTGGGCACTCCTCCAAAGCATGCTTCCCAAGAGCCACTTGGACCCAAGCCTGGTGTATATGGGGACCCCCTCCATCTGACTCCCACAAGGCAAGGCAGCATGCACTCCAAGCAATCACATAAAAAATAAAGTCACTAGCCCCACTTGTGTTAAGTAGATGGGTCTTCTCCACCCAAGAGCAACAGAGGCAGCTGCACACGAAACATAGAAATGCAAAATGACCTATGTCTCAGTCAAGCAGATAAGGAGGAAGAGGAGGAGGAGGAAGAAGAAGAGAAAGGAAAGGAGAGGGAGGAAGAGGAGAAGAGGAAGTAGAGGAGAGAGGGCCAGGGGGGAAGAGTGGAAGAGAAAGAGGGGGAGAAGGAGGTGAAGGAAGGAGGGCCAGAGTAGAAGGGAAGGGTAGAAGGTGGAGGAGAGAGAGGAGAACAGGGAGGAGAAATTTCCAAGTTCCTTTTTCTCCTGATAACGTTCTATTGTTGCTTTCTTGGCATTTCTCTATATTTGTCTTCATAGATTTTCAAAGGAGTCATGTCTACAGGACCCTCTACCTCCCATCACACACTCAAAAACTGCCCCACACTGGCTTCCCTCTGAGCCATTCGGTAGCCAGCTCCAAACTCCTCCCATGTCGTGTCTGTTAGCACTTGAGCATGGTTATACAGAACAATGACATCTAAAGGAGGGACTCTGGCCATCTCCATAGTGCTGGATGTGCACTCAGTATATCATTCACACACACACACACACACACACACACACACACACACACACACACACACACACTCGGGAAAAATAAGCACATTTAAACCCTAAACTGAGGAAACAAAAAAAACATTCTAGATGACAGGAGTGTGGGTACATGGCAGATGGGGATATCTTTAATATGTTAAGATATGTAAATATCGGGGTTGGGGATTTAGCTCAGTGGTAGAGTGCTTGCCTAGCAAGCGCAAGGCCCTTGGTTTGGTGTATGTCATTATTGCTAACGAGAAGACATGACGAGTCTGGCCCTGAGTCACTGGGCTGAAGGGAGGACTGCTTCTACAGAAGCATGCAGCCTGTACTGTCTCCACCTACAATACACACTGTGACGTGACCAATGGGCCAGCAGCTCTGGGACACTGAGAAGACTCTTTGCCTTCATCCCAAGTCCCAGGCATACCCCACCATGCTCTGTTTACTGGGTAAAGATCAGAAGCACTGAGTTAGAGCCCCAAAGCTCAACAGACAACAAGCAGAGAATAAAAGGCCTGGAGGCCTCACCAGCAACCTAGCCACACCCCACATCGTGTGTGACTGGGGGAGGGGGGCACGACACTAAAGCTTGAGAGGGACAGCTGATTTCCTAATTCCCTGTTCCTAATAGCTCACTCTTACCTAGTTTCTGGCTGATAAAACAGAAAGATCACAACTCAACACTATACTACACACACACACACACACACACACACACACACACACACACACACCACAGAGCATGCCTGGAAGTATTCAGACTGGCAAAGCCCAGGCATACTATCCTGTCCACAGCAAGAATGCTACCACTCAAAGCAGAGGCCATGGCAGTTCAATGTGGGGACATTATCCAAGCACTACAGGGCCATGGCGTCCGTAAGAGAGCCTCATAGGGATTTCTATAACTCCCGCATAAAGCTACTTGTCAAACTGCCACAGGCAGCATCAGAAACTCAAACTCACATACAGACAACAGGTTCTCTACAGAAGGGCACAAAAACCTCCTCTGATTCCAATAACTGTCTAAAATGGTTATTTTAGACTCCTCTATGGAGAAGCCAAAACTGAAATTCTGTTCCAGTTGGAGGTAAACAGTAAGAATCGTCCCAGCTGGTCAGCGACAGCAGGGAGTGCATGCTGTCCAAGCTGTGTCAGCAGCGAATGGGGCTTTTGTCACAGGGGATGGAGGGAGGGTGGAGAGAAAGACACTTACTAGGTTTTTTTTGCATTTGACAGCTTGGAAAATCCCAGTTTAGCTTTATAATGCCAGCTCTTCAGTTATAATTTAACACCCGGTCCAAAAACAGTTGATGAATGTTAGTGAGCTACACAATACCATTTTCATTTGCCAATCACACCAATTTTTTTATGTCCTTGATCAGCCCACAAATAGATTTGTCAATGTATTTTCATAGCTGTGCTCTAGCGACAAGGCACAATCTTTCACGCTCTGTAGACAGGGGGATGGCTTTCTTTATGTGACATCCATCTGTTTTCCTTTCACATAAGATTTCGAAGAGGCCCTAAATAAGAAAATGACTTCAGTTCTGGACCATCTTGCATCTTCTTTATCCCGAGTGTCCTCCATTACAACAACTACTTTGACACTGCTCCAAAAGCAGTGGGGGTTGGGGTCAGCAATCTCCAAGGTCCTGGCCGGATTCCTCCATTATACAAGGAAAAAAAGGTATCAAGAAGTAAAATGAAGCCAGTCTCCTTCAGTGGCAGTGCCTTACCTTGTAAACGTCCCACTCTGCTATGAAGGAACAAAACAATCCCCCACAGAAAGGGACTAGAGGAGGTTTCAGACCTCCATGGCAAAAATTGTTTGGGGAGGTCACCTGGGGTGCCTAATAGTGCAGGAGGGAAAATGTCTTTAATAGCTACCATATTTTGCGGGTTCACCAGATTTTAAGAGCCTCCCTCGTGAGCTGGTCCTTGGATGACAGTAGTTCATGCGCTCTAATGCATGCGAACCGTGGGCGGCCTCCCCAGAACTCCAGGCCTCCAGGAACTCTAATTGGAGTTGCACAAAAGCAATTACAGCTAATGATAGTCATCCTGATTCTTAACTTCCTTTTCCTATATGGTCTGTGGATTTAGATTCTGAATGGATGCAAGCACAGTACATTTAGGTTTCTTTATTTTTCTTAGGAACAAGTGCAAAATGTTTTCTTGGTAGCCTCGTCTTTGCAGGTAAGATGACTTAGTGGGGCATGAGCTGGCGTCAGAGCAGATGACATCATCACAAGGGGACCCAGCACGTAGGAAGCAGTTCAACCAATAGTTGGGGCTGTGGAAGCCATCTGCTTTCAAACACGTACTCCCAGCATCCCTCCTGCTTGGTTCCTTCAATACGCAGGTGAGTTGAGGCATGTATACTGAACCGAGTAACAGAGTGCTCGAAAGTAAACTTGTCGATGTTGTGGGCAGGGCTCAGGGAACTGTAGCTGAAGATGTGCATCACTAGGACTGGCTCCTGTAAGAAATTCCAAACATCCTGACCCAGAAAGAAATGGTTCCACAAATCCATAAAGCTAGAGACAAGGCCCTTTCCTCAGTAAAGGGGAAAAAGGTTCTTTCTCTTGAGCCTCATAGCACGAACAGCATCGGGGTGGAGGAGGCTCTGCGGGTGAGTAGAAGCCACCGAGCGTGGAATCCCACTGTCCTCGTTAGTCCACTGTCAACTCGACACGGCGTCATCTGGGAAAGAGGATCATCACCTGAGAAAATGTTTCCGCTACACTGTGAGACTGTGGAGTATTCCTTTTTATTAATGATTGATGTGGGAGGGCGCAGACCACCATGGGTCTTCTTGGGCGGGTGGTCTTGGGCTGTATAAGAAAGCAGGCTGAGCAAGCCATGGGAGCAAGGCGGTAAGCAGCCTCCTCCATGGTCTCTGCATCAGCTCTGCCTCCAGGTTCCTGTCTTGAAGTCCAGCCCTAATTTCCCACTATCATGGACTGTAAAGTTTAGTCAGAAATAAAGCCAAGTTGGTACTGGCTGTGGTGTTTTAGCACAGGCACAGAAAGCACATTAAGACATTCGCTGGGTATTTTCAAGAAATTCTTGAGAAGCCTAGTTAGACCTTTTAAGAAGTATGTCCTGTTAGGCCCATGGATAAATGTATCTCCCATTCGTGCTGTGGTTTAGAATTCAATGCCATGGGATTGTCAGCAGACATTGGAAGTGTTTCTCTACCAGGGCACAAGGCATAGGTTGTACCTACGATCTGGGGACCACTTAATATCCACAGATGAGAGAGTGGGTGATTATTCCCTGGACTTCAATGCACACGGCTCCTTAAAGAGACTTAAAACTTCAAATGTTTAGGGTTTAAAATTATGGGCCATGTGATTCCACCTCTTTCCTTGATATCAGAATAGGACCACCATGAGACCCAACTACTGCCATTACCTATGTGTTTCAGATAAGACTCCTGAGGCCAGAAAGCCAACTAGTGCCAGCCGAGAGGTTCCTGAGCCCTGGTTACTGGCAAAGCGTAGAAACAGGTGCTGCAGGCACTGGAACTATTATTGGAAATTAGCATAACTTCAGGCTTGGCAGGTCAGGAAGAGCTCCCCTATCCTTCCCAGTAAAGATGCGTGTCACTGAACGCAACTATTGAGGACTCAGAAAGGCTGGGGTGCCGGAAAGCAGATGTTCCCAGCCTGGTGGCTTCCAGAAGCTCTAGGCAATTTCTAAGGCAGGAATTTCCCTCTTCAGGGACACATTTGAGACAGGTGGCCTACGATACATCTCTCGGAGCAGGTGTGGCTGTCAAACAGGTTTGTGCTAAACACGGGAGAGAGCATTCCCTGTTCACAGAGTTTTAGGGGGAGTTAGAATTAGAGTATGGAGGTTCTCCACATGCCTGTCACAGAGACAAGCTGCAAGTTATCCTTTAGCTCTGTGACTTGTCAATAGAAGGCTGAACACGGAAGCAGCCTAGACCTTCCATAAATCCCCGACTTGTGATTTGGCCTCTACGCTCTTGCTTACCTTAGAAGAGAATCAAAACTAAAGAGAAAGCTGCAGTGAAGGAGTTCACAGTGACCTTGTAACATGCATGTCACCCTCATTTCTTCCAGGAACACTGGACCATGCCTTCCCGCATCACAAGAACACTGTGCGTCAGGCACAGCAACTCCCCCAGTCAGAGGCACAGGAGCTGTCCAGCCTCCGTGATGCCAAGCTCCAGACTCATGGCCACAGCACTTCCTCACTGCTACGTAAGGACGGTTGACCACCAAGTCTACCTCACAATGTCAGAAGCGCCACTTATTCCTGAGTACAAGATGGAGTTTGAGTTTATATTGGCCTCTTAGTTATGTGCTGTGTTTTAGTGTGTGGGCCACTTTGGGATCTTAGATATAAGAGGAGAGAAGAGAGGAAGGAGTGAAGCTAGAAGCTAGGAAGACACCCAAGGAACTCACTCAACACAGAGGCTATCTCTACATCCAGATGAAAAGGCCAGGAAGCAGGAAACTGACTTTAAGACCCATACCACAAGATCCAGAAACTAACAGATATTGCTTCCTAACACTGTGGGTAGATATGAGTGGACTTTCAAGCTCTCCAGGAAATCTGCCCTGTAAGAACCTCTGAGGTAACCAGAGTAGAAACTCATTAAGTCCTACTCAGAACATGAACACAATCTGGCCCGACTCGACAAGAGAAAGGCACGCCACCCCAGCTTCTGTCACCAGGTACTCTACTGTTCCTCTTTCAGGAGGCTCTGAGTAGTGTCAACATGTCCTCAGACATGTCAACAAAGGCACTGCATGTCGAGCAAAAGCCACAGGAGGATCGGTGGCTCCTGCCTTACATCTAATTAAGAGGAAACATTTTGCCTGATTGCTTTGGGAAGCCGTCAATTGATTCACAAGCTTATTTAATCCAGCTATTAACACTTGATATTTCTACATGTTCCCAGGTGGCCCAGCAGGGAGGTACGGTGAGGACGCCTCCCTCTGGCTCACATTACACATGTCTTTCTGCAGAGCACAGCCCGCTTCCTGATGGCAGAAGGCCAGGGCCCAGCGCTCTTTAAAAGCAGCTTTGCATTGAAAACCTCTCAATCCTTGCCCCTGTCCTGGGCTCTTTCCAGGTCAAACGCAGAGCTGCTGGAATCTCCTGAAGTGTGGCCATGTGGGATCCCTGCTGCTCAGCACATAGGCAGCAGATGCTTGTAGAGGCAGCTGGATTCCCACTTAGAATACATATTTGATACAGCAAGTCTTTGATTAGTTCCATAAGCCCTGTCATCAAGAAGGCAGATGAGCCAGTATCAACACAAAAACACAGGTCTCCGCTCAAAGAAGATAACAGATAGTTTATCCTGGAGCCAATGTGAGTGGCCATGGCCTGGAAACACAGATTTATCACCAAATTCCACACTCCAGTATAGAGGCAGTTTCATGAATTTTTATAGTAAGAGAACAAAGAATGTGGTAAATCAAAGGCACTTTCCAAAGACATCGGTGGAAAAGATGTAGGTGGCTACAGTGAAGAAAAAGAATATCAACTGCAGGCCTCAGATGACGTCTGCTGGCTCTCTGTGTTTTGGTTGGTAGAAATTATGGTTATATTTTGTGTGTATTTTCAAAAGTTTTTTTGCCTGTTATTCACAGGATATTAGGTCTAGTGAGTAGGCAAGGACTGGTTATTTAAGGGGTTACAGATAGCCCAAGGTAAGTTACAACGCCTCAGGACCTGTCACATCCGAAGGCCTTCAAAGTCACTGAAGTTTGGAGCAGTTAACCAGCCTTGCAAAAGATTTCAGTTTAAAGCAACGCCTTCCTGGGCATTTTCATTCAGACCAGGATGGGTTTTTTTTAATTCTGGAGATTTAAGAGCATCTTCCCGCACGGAGCCACATGGCCTTTAAAGACAAATACCACAGCACAGTCAGCTTCACCATGCCACGGGGTCTGTACTCAGAGCAAACACTGGCTGAGGAAAAGGTTTTTTAAAAAATCAACAAAGCTACAAAGCCTCGGTTTGGTTTACAAACTATAGAGTTTGCAACAGCTCTGCATAGACCTACTAAGGCCAGAGCACAGCATTTACCAGACAACACCTGCTTACCATAGCCCAGTCAACTGCTTTAAATAGCACGGTCCCAGGCCTCCCGCCCCCAAATCATCACATTTCACCTATTTCATCTCATGCTGTGCTCTACAGTTCAAATAAAAACCCCTTCAATCACTCATCAATACAATAAAGGTATTCGGGGAGACTAGTGACACCCATACATTATACAAATGCACATATACATACACATACACATATATACACACACATACACATACACACACATACACATACATATACACATATACATACACACACATACACACACATATACACACATACACATGCATACACATACACATATACACATATACATATTACATATATACACACACACACATATACATACATACATACATACATACATACATACATACATACATACACATATATCTCCATCCCACAGATCCCTCAATCTACCCCAGAGCTACTTTCTATAAGATTCAAGGGTTCAGAACCCAAGCGGCCATGAATGGGCTATGAGAATGCTGGTTGTACTGTTGACAGTACAGAGCCCTGTTGTCACCCCACCCCTACTCCCAGTGTTCCTGCCCTTCCTGCTCAAGATGGTCAGCAGAATCCTGAGAAAAAGGGATCAGGAACAAACTCCTTACACTGGTGTGGGGTTGGAGGGCCACTATGTATGGGTTTCAACTGCTGCTACATCTCAGAGCCCTCATCCCAGGACCTAGGCAGCTTAGCACCCCGCTGGATAACCCTCCCAAGGACCAAAGGTTCCTAACTATAAGGGAGCTGCATCAGAGACAAAGGAAATGGCACAAGGTTTCGAAGCAGAGTCAAGTAGAGATCCCAGCCCTGTCACTACTACCTCTATGACTCAGAATAACTGACTGACACCCCCAAGAAGAAACTGTCCTCTCACAAATACCCTCCTTCTGGGATGGCTGCAAGTCACCGGATAATATACATCCTGAGCCCCAGCAGTTAGGACACAAGCCACAGTTGTCCCTTCACCATCCTACCTTGTCAAGTCTCTTGCCTCAGATGGAGAGACTGGGGCTCCTCATGTTCACCTGTATGCATGGATTCTCTTTTCTGGGCTAAGATTTCCTTTCCTCCCATAGAGCAGTGCTGACTGAAGAGACTCAGAAGCATGGCATTTCAGCCCAGTCAGATGAGGCCTAGCTAGGGAGTGCGATAGGGCAGATAGGAAGCAGGTGTCCATGAGGCTCCCTGGATATGCAGCAAACACAAGTCTCCAGATAGAGTTCGCAGTGCCAGCCTTTAGGAAAGCTCCAGGTTAGGAACCAGCAGCTGAGAGCAGGGTTAGCCTCCCTCCCAGTTTGTGTGTGCCTTGTGACAACCATAATGGACACTCCTGTCCTGTCCGATAGGTAGTTCTAAGGATCATTTGGAATGGATCACCCACTCACTCTCATTGCTAAAGCCAACAAACGCAGCCCCAGGCTAAGCTTCCATTATCTTCTGACAGTAACATACAGTTTCCTGTGATCCTCACCCAATCATGCAACCACCTCACCACAGCCCCTTCCAGAACATAAGGAAATGGAATTTGGGCGATTTAGGAGATCTCTCCCTTGCTATAGGCTGAATCAACAGAGGGCACCAGACTCACTGCCTAAAGCCCCTCTTATCAGGAGATTACCTGTCATCCTCTGTCTAGAGGTACCTGACTCACCCACCTCACAGAAGCATTCAATCCAGAGGACACAGAAGCAGTGGCAAGCTCTGGAGCCCTCCTGCGTCTCCCTCCCCTGGCTGCTGAGCCATGAAGCAAGGCCACAAAGCTACAAAGTGAAAGCTAACAGACAGTCAGACCCGTTCAAGTAAATGAGCTGTGCGGACACTTGTCACTTACAAAGGGGAGAGCTAGGAGTGGCCAGTGGCTTGCAAACACACCGCTCCAGTCAGCAGGGTACCCCAAACCTGCTGGCATCTCAGACACAAATGGCAGCCTTATGCTGCCCCTGACACCTCTCTGCAAGAGCGTTTGGCCCTTCTTGATGAGTTCAGGATGTGGTGGGCCAAGACAGGAAGATGCCTGGAATTCCCTGCTTAGACCACACTGATGAGTCGGCGTCTTGGCAAAACCGAAGGCTCACTGCTTTTCTGACCTGGGTTTCTTTGGTTAAGAGAAAGGAAAACAGCCTTCACTGCTGTGAGCAAGGCAGACTAAACAAGTCACTCTAACCTCAAACATTCCCCAAGTAAGTAAAGGGGAAATCTGAACTCACCCTCGACAAACCTACATGATAATACGGTGATATCAAAATGGCTGAATGGCTGTCATCCATCATCAGTTAAACAAAAACAAAAACAAAAAAACAAACAAAAATGTTCCTTATGGACTATGACCAGACCAGACCAAACCAAACCAAACTAAACCAACCAAATCAAACCAAAACAGTAACCCAAGAACCAAAAAACCTGAAAACCATTCAAAACATGCAAGTGACTGACAACTGCCCAGCCATACTGAAATCAGAGACGAGGGCTCAGCCACACAGACCTAGTGCTCCTCTCCAGTGCAAACCAGAGGCAACTTTGTAAACTAGAGTCCTAGACCATCTCCAAAGCCCAGAAATGCCACTCCACCCCAGCCACTGAGGTTTCCCACAAGTAGGGCTCTAAGCCACCGGGCCATCATCTCTAGTTTCTACTTCCCCCAAACAGAGAGGTCAGCTCCAGCAACCGCCCCCATCCAGATGGCTAATGTGTTTGACTCTGATACACCCACCCCCCACCCCCATGGTCAGCTGTTCTAGCAAAGGGTCTTTGCACAGGCTTTGCTAACTCAACTCCAGGGACTAGAAATGTATGCAGCAGCCGCTCAGAGGTGACGCAGTCACACTGAGAGTGGCATGTTCTTAATGGACAGATACAGAGTTGACTGCATGAGTCCCAGTCCCTGATCTCCAGCAGTCACATGTCTGTCCTCTCTCCTTCACACAGGCCCAGCTGCTGCCAAACAGCTGAGACACGCAACACTCTGGGAACAGCAGACGCCACAGTCGAATTCACCTTGTTTGCTATAGAACAATGAGACACAGGGATTGGAGGGAAGTTACGATCTGGGAGCAACATAGCCCCAGGGCCCTTCCTGAGAAACAAGAGACTTGAGGAGGGAGCTGAGAATTCACCACCGTAGCAAACTTCTCTCTGCCATCAGCCCAGCAAGCTCTGCTCACAAAATGTTCCTCCCACAATAATTCATTGAAGACTAAGCAGAAGATCGTAGCTCACTGAGTCCACGCTGCTCCTCAGTGACCACTTCTCTCTAGGAGTGCACAGTGATGAGCTAACTCTTCCTTACCCTGCCTTCGTAGTGGGGGTGGGCTCTGAGGACAGTTGAGGGCAGTTGATGGAATCATGAAGCTCTGAAGGTGCACCTGTCTGTCTATACCCAGAATCACCACCTCTACCCGTGTGACCCAGGAATTCATGGCTATGCAACAATAAGGCTCATATACTCACTTTCGAGGTTTACCATAAATAGCCAGCAACTACGTGCTCTAGATACAATATAGCTGACCACAAAGTAGATGTCTGATAAACAGAGAGAGAAGGTGTCCTCCTCAAAAGGAATTGTAGAACATGCTTGAGTTGCTGCCTCTCATCCCCACCTCAGCTCAGATGATAAACCAGGTAGGTTTCACTGCTTGGTGCTGAGTAGCAGGGAGAGGCTCAGAAGAATCTGAGGCTTGGCCTATGGATGTCAATGTTTTATGCTTGTCTCACAAAGACCAGGGTAGTGACTCCTCTCAAAGATTAAGGAACTGGACCTCTGGCTTCTCTGGACCAGTGTGGACATACCATTCCAGTCCATACCATTTTGGTAGCAAGCCCCAGGAATGGTCTATTGTGGCTCTCTTCACCCTTTCTGAACATCCACCAGGTGGAATTCTTGGGGACCAGGCCCAGCCAAGGGACCACAGGGAGAAAAGGCAGACTGGAAAAATGGCCACCCAGAAGGTTGCTTCCGGGGTCCCTACCCTAATCCCCACTACAGGGCAGTCTGTGTCAGCATCCCACACTCCTTCAAAGAGCCAGAGGGGTCAAGGTCTGAGGGCATTCCTCCCAAGGGTTCCAAGCTTCAAAAGGAACTGCAAATGGAGAAGCTGGAAAGGTAGGACATTCTGAAGGGCAAGCTGGTAAGGGCCCTAGGAAACAGTGAGGGAGGGAAGTAAATACCCTACTTCCCTGAACCCCCAGTACAGGCAGAATGTAGGATGTGGGTGAGGAAGGAGTGAATTCCCTCGGCAAAGCCCAGAACGGAATGCACTGGTGCCTGGAGTAGGTTTCTCTTTCTTTTAATAAGCCTTGAAAAAGTGCTTCTTCCTGTACTAGAAGACATGGAGTAGAGACCCACTTGCCACGCAGTATCCCATAAGGCTGTACATCAACAAGGACCCTGGCAAACCCAGCAAGTCCACAACACCTCAAGAGACTTGAGGCACCATCCAGCTTCTCTGTGTGTGTCTAATTTTTCTTCACTCCTTCAGAGCCCCAGTCAATGACCAGACCTGGGCAGAACACAGCATGCATAGGAGATGGGACCTCAGTTACACACCACTTGTTTAATTCAGTCGATTCTGCATCAGGCTCTGAGGGGTACGGGCAACAAATAATTGCAGTTGAACAGTATCTCTCCAGGGGTCCCTTTCCACTGAAGGGACACTGTCTGCTTGGTAAGCTGTGGTCTGCCCAGGGATCATCCGAATGCTGACCGATCCAACACAAGAAAATGTCTTCATAGAAGATGCTAATGCTTAGAAGATTACAGATGCGGCTACTAAGAACATAAACATGATTTCCATAACCAAATCCTGGAATCACAAAAAGAGTTTTTACATGAAATGACACAAGGAAAATAATGAATTCAAGACCCAATCTATCATTTCTGCAAACCTCGATAATCATGATGTCAGGGTCACATATATATTAGTTCACACTGAGGAAGAGACCAAGTGTGAAAAGGCCAAATTGACAGGTAGCCTAGCACCAAAGGAGTGGAAAACTCCAGAGATTATTTCTAACTAGATAATGGAGATGCCATAAAGGACTGGCCTGTTATCTTTATGCCCCTCACCCTCCATTCCAGCCCTGTAGCTCTAAGTACCTGAATAGAGAGCAAGCTGGGGAAAGGGCTAGTATAGTACTGACTTAGTGTTCATCTCTGCACCCAGAACTATGTTTGCTGTTTCATGTCCTCAGTGAAAGTCTACAGACCCCAGCTGTGACTGATCCCAGCTGTGACTGACCCCCAGCTGCTGCTGATCCCAGCTGTGACTGACCCCAGCTGTTGCTGACCCCAGCTGTGACTGACCCCAGCTGTTGCTGACCCCAGCTGTGACTGACCCCAGCTGTGACTGACCCCAGCTGTGACTGACCCCAGCTGTGACTGACCCCCAGCTGTTACTGATCCCAGCTGTGACTGACCCCAGCTGTTACTGATCCCAGCTGTGACTGACCCCAGCTGTTACTGATCCCAGCTGTGACTGACCCCCAGCTGCTGTGGACCCCAGCTGTGACTGACCCCCAGCTGCTGTGGACCCCAGCTGTGACTGACCCCAGCTGTTGCTGACCCCAGCTGTTGCTGAATCCAGCTGTTATTGATCCCAGCTCTGACTGACCCCAGTTGTTACTGACCCCAGCTGTTGCTGACCCCTCCTTTCGGGAACAAGCATGTCCCAGAGTCCAGCTCTCCTCAGTGCCATACCTTGCCCATCTCCAGTCCCCTCACTTTATTTTTTTCTAAAGTGAATTTAGGCAGCCTTTTCTTCATTAATTGTATTATTTCTACAATGTCTCCTAAACCTGTTAAAGGCAAGGTTAGAGATAAAGACATAAATAAAATTGATTTCTCTAGATCAGTGGTTCTCAACCTGTGACTTGTGACTCCTTTGGGGGGGCTCAAATGACTCCTTCATATGGCATCACATATCAAATATCCTGCATATCATATATGTAGATATATACATCTCAATCCCTAATAGTGGCAAAATTATGGTTATGAAGTAGCAATGAAAATAATTTAATGGTTGGGAGTTAGCACATGAGGAACTGTGCTAAAGGGTCAGAGAACCACTACTCTGGAAGAAAGACGCACAGATGCTGAGATACCAAGAATACTAGAGTATGAGTGGCTTTTCTTCTTTAAAACTCTTTAAAGAAGAGTATCTGTGCCTAGAATAATGTGTTATTGGTTCAGGTCTGCCTAGCATCTTGGCTGAAAGCACACAACAGCAAACACGTTATTTAGTGTCAAAATGCATACAGGAAACACAGGTCCCTTCAGTTGCTGCTCCTACTGTACAGGTAAAAACTAAATAGCTCAGTGAACAAGGTTCTTACATGGCAACACCTAGACTAAGGATTCAGCTCTCTGGGGCTAGAGGCCATGCACAGCTTCCAGAGCCTTCCTTGGACCTTAGACTATCAGCATAGCCCTTTCCCAGTAACATGATAAAATACTATGACCAGAAGATTGTGTGTATATACAAGTTGGTTTGAATAGGTTTAGCCCCCATAGAATCGGAATCATATGTTTAAATGCTTGGCCCATGGTGAGTGGTCTTGTTGGAGTAGGTGTGGCCTTGTTGGGGAGAGTAAATCAATATGGGGGTGGGCTTTGAGGTTTCTATGCTCAAACTCTACCCAGTGTGGATTCAGACATTCCTCCTGGCTGCCTTCCATGTCTGCCTGCAGGCTGCCATGTTTCCACCATGATGATAATGGACTGAACCTCAGAAACTATAAACCAGCCCCAATTAAATGTTTGCCTTTATGAGTTGCCTTGGTCATGGTGTCACTTTATAGCAATGAAACCCTTACTAAAATAATCTGTGAGATTATTTATGGTTCCAGAGTGGGAGTCCATAATAGCAGGAGAGGCATGACAACAGGGGACCACGCCATGAAACCAAGACACCACATCTCAACCACATGAAAGGAATAGCGATCGCGAACTGGAAATGAGCAGGGCAAGGCTAAAAACTCTCAGATCCCATTTCCTGTGATGTACCCCCTCCAGCAAGGCTGCACTGCCTAAAGCTTCTGTGACCTCCCAATCAGGGCTACCAATCAAAGATCAAGTGTGTAGGCCAATGGGAAAGACATTTCTCATTCGAACCACCATGCAACTGCTCTCTGCCAAGGAGACAACCTTTGCCATCGGTACTATGATTACCTCACAGACCTAGTCCTATGTCCTCCTCACTGTGGCTCTTCTCTACAGCTGAATGACACCATAGATTCTCATCTTCTTGGATGCCCATAATATGTATTCTCTGTGGTGATATGGGAGCATAGTGGGATTTTCTCTCCTATAGGGCCTGACATATAGTCCTGGGGAAAAGGGAGGCTTGGCCAGTTCTAACCCTTGCTGATTTAGCCAAAGGGCACCACCTCTAGCCATTTGCAAATCCATATCACCCTGTCCTGGATAGAACAGGTATCACCTGAATGAATGGCTATTGGAGCCCCACTGCAGCGGGCCCAGCACCATATCACAGGCAGTGTTTCTTCTCCCTACACCCAGCTGCAGTGATGCGGTCTATAAATCCACTCCATGGCTGCAGACACATAATGTCTAATTATAATGAACTTTCCTCTCCATAAACTTACAGTGGGCTTAGCAAACCAACTGACCTTGAAGAGAAAAGGCTATGTCCTATTACCAGCTCCATCTGAAGACTTCGGGTCACTCTTGGCTGGCGCCACACTCCATAAACTATCATAAGCCAGGGAAGCAGTTATATAGACATGTTGGAGAGGAGGGGGAGGGCAGTTAACCATGAACACGACAAGTGGATGATCTTTGTAAATGACATATGAAGAAATACCTGATAACCTTGGCTGATATTGACGGTGGAAACCCACCCCTCTAACAGGAGAAGAAAAGAACGGGTGTGGAGGGGTTGGGTTACAATCAAAGCCTAGAAGCTGAGGTACACAGTGGAGCAGAAGACTTCTAGTGTCCTTCGTCATTAAACAAGCTAAGATCCAAAATAAATAGCTCTCTCGATCAATGACCCCACACAGGCTTTCCAATGTTTTCCCAGATGAATGGGGCAGGATCGGGGTCTCTCTTCCACTCACACCCCAAATACCCATGGAGCCTTAAGTCACAGAGGGCAGAAAGCCACCATCATCTATGCAACTGGAAACCAGTCAGCTGACTTCCCTGGGAATCCCTGTTGGAGCACAGTGTAGGAACAAGCATAGAACTGTTCTTGGAATGTGTCTTTGTGCTCCTCTCAGTATAGGAGACATGGGTGAGTGTAGTTCAGATTACTCATTATTGTTTGCTGCTGTTACTTAATTAAGGTTTAAATGATCTCTGGATGCCTCCATGGAAGAACATGCTTTTGCCACAGGCGGCTTGTTCTTCTGATTGTGTACACTTGAACTCATTAGAACTTTGCTTTGGTGACTTTTGTTAACCCTCAGAGTCTAAACTGTCTGAGGTCCTAATCAAGTTGGCTGTCAGTCCATCTCATTTGTCAGCTCCATTCTCCTGGGTCCCACTGCCTCTAGACTGGAGACAAAACCTGAGTCTCTCCCACTAAGAATCTGAAAAGACGCCAGGTTGCTCTCCATCTGCTTCGGCAGTGACTGCAATGGCCATAGTCATAACTCTATACAAAGCTTCACGGAAATCTCAACCTGACAGCAAGGTAGATAGGTGTGGGACATTTTCCTCTCTGGAGGAGGTAGAGCAAGTCCATCCACTTATTAAAGAAAATAGTATACATTTTAAGATGTGGTAGAATTACAATTATTCAGTTGTAGAATCCCACTTTTCTCTTTGTAAGCTTGAATTATTTTATTTAAATATCATGGCTTATGTTTAAAAGAAAAATTTAATACCAAAGTATCTCAGTAAAGCAAGCTTGCTTTCTCTTCTCATTGCTTTATTTAAACATACATGTACATGTGTGCTATATATGTTCATGTAGATGTGTGTGTGCCTGTGCATGTATGTACACCTACACATGGAGGCCAGACATCAACGGCAGATGTCTTCCTCAATCACTCTCCCCCTTTGTTTTTATTAAATGTGTTCTTTATACATGTATGTAATGAATTCTGATTACTCTTACCCTTCACCCTCTATTGTCTCCCTCCCATCCCAGTTAGACACACACTCCATGGGTCCCTTTCCTGTGTTTGTGTTTTGTTCGTGACCCACTGAGTTGACCCCAGGCCACCTGGGGCATGTGATGATCAGCACGGAGCATAGACCTGGCGGGCTGACCAGCAAGCACACATCTGAAGATTCACAACTCCCTCTCCAGAATCCTTGAGTAGCTCCTTGAGCAGAGGGGTGGAGCCCCATGAGCCTCTCCCCATTCATAAACGGCTATTGAGAGGTCCAGTCTTATATAGACTTCGTGTGGGTAATCAAATCTGTGAGTGCATGATTGAAATGGCTCTATGAGGCCCAACAGATAGTATTTTACCACATTTTCCCCTGTCTTCTGGCTCTTGTGTAATTTCTATGATCCCCCAAGCATTAGAGGGGAAGGTGTCAATGTCCTGTTTAAGGCTAGGTAATTACTTAACCATCTCTCCTGCTCAGCACTTTGAGCAGCCAGATGTTTCTGCATTCACTGCTGTTGATTCTAAAGAGAAGCTTCTGTGGTTAAGAATGAGGAGAGCATCCATCTATGCATACAAACGTTGATGTTCAGAAAGCAGTTCACTGCAATGTAGCTACAGAGAGTAAATCTATCTTAGGGCTTATGATCTCCCCAGACAAAAGAGCTTGACTGGATTTACTGAAATCTGAGGAGCAGGCAGCAAATTCAATCAGAGAGTGGCTGGTTACCCCGGAATGGGTATGCCACTACTGCACTGGTGGGCATGTCTTTCTTGGCGGGTTAGTGTTCTTGTCTTCAGGGCTCACAGGTGGGTAAGACTCCTGATGCCTTGTCTCACCTAAACATCCCACACAGCAGCTTCCCACATTATGAAAGCTAGCAGCAGGGAATTGAGCACACTTAAATGTTGTACGACTGGGGCATTTTTATGACTCCCAAATAAAGCCCAACATTCATTAAGCAATTCTTTCCCCTCCTCTCTTCCCCACAGCTCCTGGTAACCAGTAATTGCTTTCTGTTTGCACAGACTTACTTAGTCTGAGATTTTCATTAAAGGGAGCTACACTGTGACTGACTGCTAGCATTCCATTTCTTTTATGGTTAACAGAATTATATATGTCATACTTGCTTTCTCCAAAACCTCTAACGAGTATCTATCTTCTTTTTACTGTGAATACTGTCACTCCATTATCCTCCATCTCCACAGACAAGTATGTGCTTGACCACCTGCTTTTTGTTTGCTGGTTTGTTTGTTTGATTATTTGTTGGGTTTGGGGAGGGGGTTGCTAAGGACATAATCCAGTACTTTGATTGTACTAGGGAAGTATTGTCCCATCAAGTTATAGCCCTAGCCTGAACATTTGTTTCCAATTCTTTGGGGCATATACCTAGGAATAAAATGGTTAGAACTTGGTTTTAATATATAAAATAGTCAACATTGCTTAGGACAAGTAATCCTGACATTTTATATCTGCATATTGTTTGATTTTGGGGGATGCTAATTTTGTAGTAACCTCAAGTGATGTTCCTTAACACAACAAAAACAACAGTTAATAATAGCAATAACAGCAAGAGTAACAGTACAAACAGGAATGATTAGTGATGTCTGGAATAGCACAATCGGTAATGATTAGTGATGTCTGGAATAGCACAATCGGTAATGACTAGTGATGTCTTGAGCAAGCCAACACTTCCATTAGTCTCGTTTTCTGCAGAGAAAGTCATGTAGCGTGTGAGTATCAAGACCAGTCCCACTGTTCTAATGTCCAAGTCTCTAAGTACTGTAACTCTTCTTATCAGATACCAAGCAAACCACTCATGTGCACACGGTACTTGTGCTCCATCTGAGTTTGAGCAGCACCCGGGGTTCAGTTACAACCCACGAAGCCCATCGCTACACGAAAGGAGGGTTTATGACTCTACGAGACTGCCTCCCCTGAAAGATATCTTACGCATTCCCTTCGGCAGCTTCATATATGTAGTGTCTGTCGCAATTATGAAACTATAAAATCTAGCACAGAAGGACATACATCTGCCCCAGCATGAACTACCTAGTTCATGTACCAGCACCCTGCATGCATTCACTAAACACACAGTAAACGCAAGCAAGAGTGTCTGGTACCGGCATACTCCATAGGCGCCAAGCCTACACTCAGTTACCTGTGTTCAGTCTCAGATGCTGTTTGTAGACATGAGTCCACATGTCCTTTAGAACCTGCTTCTTCCTCATCTGTGGCTCATGGCTTCCCTCTGGCTTTGGAATCTGAGGTGTCTAAGGGTCAAATTCTTCCTCATGGGCCTAGGAACGACAGGGTCCAAGGCATTGTGCCTCTGCCCTAACATCTATGTGCTCAAATGGGCTGGATTTTGCACAGCCTCACAGCCAGAATGGATTAAAGAGAAATATACACAAATCTCAAACAGGCCAGGAAATTACTAGTTAATATTCATTGCCTAAATTTCAGATTCTGGAGAGGCAAAAATTCATCCAAAAGAATCCATATGGTCCCCTAAGAAGAACCAGTATTCTGTCAGCCCTAAAAAAATTAGCAAATAATTTCTGTTTGCATATTGGCCTTTATCTCAGTTGTAAAATTAAGAAACAACCTTATTAAAGGTAATCATTCAAGGAGGTTAACAGGGGAAAGAAAATAGAGCCTCCGTGACCTTCAAAACTGAAGTTGCTGAGAAGCAAGTAAACACGTTATTGAAGCTGTACCCTGAGGTGGGTGGGGGCTTTCCACTGGGAAAAAGCGCGTCCCCTAACCCATGAAGACAAAGTCCCCTCACTTTTATTGAGGTGCATTAATTCTGGCCTCTGATACTCTTACACAGCATCTATCCAGAGAACTCTAAAATGTGCTGAGATCTAGGCATACCCCACAGCAGGGGATCAGTGTGGCCACATACCTAAGAGAGACCACAACCTGCTTGACCCAGCTGACCCACGTTGTTCCCAAAGCTGATGAAGCTATTACCAAGGAGAATGACCAGGAGGTAGACTTCTGTGTGGAAATGTATGCTTTTCACTTGGTTACAGCAGAGTTCCCAAGGGAAGGAAATCCCTTTGGTCCAAGAGACTTAATCATTACCAAAAAAAAAAAAAAAAAAAAAAAAATCAAAGGCTGAAGATGGATCTCAGTGATAGACTCTTATCTAGAGAAGAAACATCTGTGGGTTTAGTCCTCGAAAAAGAGAAAGGGGGACAGAAGGAGGGCAGGAAGGAGGAGGGAAGGCCAAATGGCATGTTTCCTGAAGGCAGAGGTTACCCTTGCCAGAAGCCTCTCTGTGAGGGTCCGCTGCACACATGGAGACCCTGGATCTCCTTCTCAGCTCAGTGCAACACCCCTACCACACACATGTTGGGTGTCTACTCTACCCTCTCCTCAGAGACGCTTGCTTCTCAGAGGAAGCATCTACCCAGGAAGCTGAGCTCTGAGGAGCACTGTGGTGTGAGACACCAGAAGTTTCTCCTACAAAAGTAAACAGCTTATTAATAGGAAGCAAGCTCAGGTCATCCACCATGGAAGGATCTAAGAGTTCTGAGCAGAGAATACATGTCGGTTTTCGGACCAGAGAGAAGTTCAGTCTAGACAGTTGGCACAGAGGCAGGAGGATGTCTGGGAGGTGATGCTCTTGTCAGTAGCACGGGGCAGGTAGAACAACACTTCATCACAGAAGCTAACGCGCCCACCCCACACACCTCTGAAAATTATCAATCGTTCCCTGACAGAACACCAGCAAGAGCCCGAAATGCTGCAAGCACTCTTGGGTTCTGCTTGGGGTTTAGGTTCTTGTAGCCTTTTCCAATAATCAAGTTAAAGGAAAACACATTTAACCCAATCTGTACAACCATTTCAGCATGTTCTGCCAAGCCTCAGGCTTCTGTGCTGATGCCACAGTCTGGACTGCAGTTACACTGACTTGTTACGTAAACTGGATGTGAATCTGCCATGCAGGAGGCCCCACTCCTGAAATCCCAGGGCATAGCCTCAATGCCTCGGTGGCGTCCTCCAGAGTTCTCTAGGAACCACACGAGGCTCCGTCCTGCTGTTGAATTCCACAACCCTCCAGAGTTCTGGTGGGATGCCCTAAAACTGTGGTTTTGACCATCAATTTATGATTGAGAGTATCCAAAGAGTCCTTCCTCCCACTACAGTGGGAGCAAAACCTTAAGTGGATTTTAAAGAACAGCAAAAAGGTCTAAATCGAGTTTCCAAATAAAACCAAAAACCAAAAAACCAAAAACCAACCAAAACAAAAAAAAAACCTGCTTCTTCCCCAAAGCTGCATGTTTTCATGCTATGATTTTGGATTCTTTAAGTTTTCCTTGGATACACAACCAGATTCTTTGTGGCAGGATTAAGTTTAAGTCTCTGAATAAAGTATCAAAATTCAGAAACATCTACGAATATTATAGACAGGAGTCCCCTGGACACTGCATAGCATTTCCTGCACTAGTTCACGCTTGGCTTCTTGCAGGTTTTTCATTTCATTTCAACAAACCTTCTTTGGTTCATTAACAACTCCAGGAAACCAAATGTCTCCACCCACCCTGTCCTAGCTAGCATTGTCGTCACAACTTTCATACTGGCCTGATGAAACCTGTTCTGGGAAATTGTTGCGGCATGGATCTAAAACATCCTGTAAATGTCTGTGTGCTGAAGGCTTCCTTGACAGCCTGTGGCACTGTGGCACTATGGGAATGTGGTGGAACTTCCGGGAGGTGGGACCTAGTAAGGATGCTGGGTCATTGGAGACATGCATTTGATGGGGATTGGAAGATCCTGGCCCCTCCCCTCCCTGTTTGCTTCACACCTGGCACGTTGATAAGAAGGCTCCTCTACCACACGATCCCCCCGTTATATCATGTGATGCCATAAGCCAAAAGAAACAGAGCCGAGCGCCTACAGGCTAAAGCCATAAATCAAAAACATCTGTCCTCACTTTAGGTTGGTTACTTCAGGCATTTTGTCACAGTGCCTGGCCCAAGAGGACCGCGGTGGTATCATCTCTAAGTTAACTGATTCTCAACAGTGTCAGGCACACACTAATGTTGACTTTGTAAATATTTGATTAAAAATAAAAAAGCAATCATTATTCAGCGCAGGACAAAATCAGCCACAGTGAGCTCAGCTTGCAAGTTTCTTCCCTCTTCTGTCATAGCTCAGACTCCCTAAACAGATGGTCGGAACAAAGCTCTGTCACAGAGACTTCTGTCCATCACAGCATCTTAGAGGTAACCCGTTCTATCCTTGCATGGGGGTGTCACGTGGCCCTGAGCCCTGGCTAAGGCTGGAGAGTCAAGCAGAAACTTCCTCATTGCTGTTGCTGGCAGCCTGAGTCCTGCTTAGCCCACCACTAAGCAGCTCTCTAGGCTACTCTGTCGGGAACCCTGCTTTGACTGCACCAGATGTTGCTTTCTGAAGTACATCTGGAGCTGCACAAGGGTTGCAGAGTGCACACCCAAGAGACCACCGACTCTAGTAGGTAAAAATTCTAGGATCCTCTGAGCAAGCCTGAGCCTGTGAGAAAGAGATGATGACAGAGCCCCGGCAGAGGGTAAGTATCCCCAGTCTCCACATAGGAGCCATTAACTCTGAAAACTGTCTGTCGGGCTCTGGCGTCTGCTTCTGTAAGCTCAGGACAGACCAGGTGGCTTAGCAGATGTGCTGCATGGTTTCCATCAAATGCAGAAGAATCTGGGAGGGGGAGACTCAATTGAGAAATTGCCTAGGATTGTCCTGCAGCCAACGAGTCTGTGGGATACAGTCTTGATTAATGAGTGATGTGGAAGGCCCTGTCCACTCTGGTGGCATATGCCTTTGCAGGTAGTCCTGGTGTCACTACTAGTACTGGTGACATTTTGCTTTTCTGCAATGGGACACTATATCATCATCATCATCATCATCATCATCATTACCATCACCATCACCAGCAACACTACCATATTATATATTCTCTCATACATTACATAAAGACCACAGTTTCCCCTCCCTCCACCCCTCCCAACCTTCCCTATTCCCCTCTCCCCCAGATCCACTCCTCCTCTGTTTCTCTTTAAAAAAAAAAAAAAAGAGCCGGCTTTCCAAGGATATCAACTGAACACAGCACAACAAGTTACAGTAAGACTAGGCACAAACTCTCACACCAAAGCTAGACAAGGTGACTCAATAGGAGGAAAAGTGTCCCAAGAGCAGGCAAAAAGAGTCAGAGACACCCACTCCCACTGTTAGGAATCCCACAACCCCACACAATCATAATCTATATGCAGAGAACCTGGCTTAGACCCATACAGGGTCTGTGATCATCACTTCAGTTTCCATGATCCCCTGTGAAGCCTGCTTAGTTGATTCTGTTCTCGTGGTATGCCCAGCACCATTGGCTCCTACGATCCTTCCTCCCCTTCTTCTCCAGGGTGTCCCTAGCTCTGCCTAGTGTTGGGCTGTGGGTCTCAGCATCTGCCCACATCAGTTGCTGGGTGAAGCCTCTCTCATGATGATTGGGCTAGGCACTGGTCTCTGAGTATAGCTGAGTATCATTGGTAATCAGTTCATTGATTTTTTTCTAGTCATGTTTGGTACTTGAAGTCAGCAGAGAAGGGAGCCGGCTTAAGAGCAGGAGAGAGGAAGAGATATTAGTGCTTAGTCACCAGACAAGAAAACCCCAGTAGAGCTAAGAAGCGATATCAGTGTTTCCTAGAAATAGTAATGTTTCCTTGGAAATCACCTCCCCCATTCTCACAGGAGCCAGAAGCTCAGCTAATGTTCCTGCTGCCACCATCTCTGATCTGGTGACAGGCGTTCTCTGTCTGTCAATAAATCAGGAATGAGAATGCAGGAGTGTGATTCTGGCCCAGAAGCTCTCTCAGGACAAAGAAGGGACAGCCATCATCTAAACCGTTCTCTCTTCGCCCTGTGAGGGGTAGGCTTGAGTGATCATTCCTTTCAAAATCCCAAATGTAGCCCTGGGCACAGATTTCTGTGAGGCAGGGGCACCGTGAATGTTAAAGGAGGTTTTTTAACCTGGTGGTGGAGCTCTCTGTAAGTATTAGTACCATCTCAAGTTTCCACCTTAGCTATGCTGTGTTATATGTTTATCAAAAGGGGAAGAAAGGCATCGAAAAACATGACTTCAGCTTTGAGACTCAGGGTTGTCGGTTATGTATTTCAAAAGCATCTGAGTCTACCCATTTGTGTCCTCTTCAACATCTCAACATCACCAACCTTAATCTCAGAGGAGTCAAGCAGCATCTCCATGCTCTCCCTGCACTGGCCTGTCCTCTGCTCTAGGTTCTGCATGGGATGTGTGGGCAGGCCAAGGAGCTCACTGAATCCGTCAGAGCTAGTGCTCAAGGTCTCGTCCCCACTAACATGTGCTACGTTTTGATTGGTCTGAATGTTGCCCCACAGAGTCAAGGGCCTAAAGAAATGACATGGACACAGTGGGACCTGTGAGGGGTGAGGCCTGGAAGGGGAAGTTTAAGATATTCAGGTATCTGTCTGTGGACAGACAGAAAGCATTCTTTGAGACCTTGGTTGGTTCACTAGAGAGCAAGCTGCTAAAAGGGAGTGAGTCTGACCCCCTGATTACTTCCTATTCCTGTCTTACCACATAACCTCTCCCTCTTACATGCATTCCTACCATGATGCCACGCGCTACCATGTGATGTCATTAGGGGTAGGGACACAGCAGAAATTAGACATGGAGGGTATATTTTGGATTTTAGCCTCAAAAACTGAAATAAGGAACCTTTCTTTATGAAGTTCCCAGACTCTGGCTCTTTTGGGGATATCAATAGAGAACAGTGAAGAGACCAGGCAAACAAGACCAAGAGCCAAGACACTAAATTGTCTGTCTTGTAGACCTAGGAGTGTGGTGGCAGCAGCTCCCTGAGCTCCTTCCCTGAGTTGTCACCTCCCTTCCCCAGTGGACTGACCCTCTGGGGACACCTGCATGACCAGAGTTCCACGTTCTGAATGATTCTTCCCAGAAGCAGGAGAACCACATGAGAGAGGACACACAGCATCACATCAGCAGGACTGCAACACCCCAGAATTCAGAGCGCAGGCTCCCTAGCTTCACCCCACCCCAAATGTGGTAATGACCCCTCCCTAGGAAATTACCCAGATAGGTAGCTGTAAGGGAGTGGCCAAACAAGAAGGCTGTGGGCCAGGGTTTTCACCTGTGAAAATTAGATGGAGTTTTGTAGCATTTACAAGGATCCCAGCGAAAAGTCTCTCTTCTTTTGGGAACACACAATACTTCCTGAGATACAGTTGCTGTCTGTCTCCTGGGCCTACTTTGTTTCCTTAAGCTGATAGCCTGTGTTTAGACACTGCCCTCTGGCCAGACTCTCCTAAGGGCCTACAAGAAAGCTCTGTCTGGTTCTCTCCTCTGTTTAAGCATTCTTTTCCTATCTGGAGAGAGAGAAAGTTGTAAGAACTGAGTCCCAGGACCTACAGGGAACTTACTTGACAGAAGGTGGCTCCAACTCCCTAATAGTTACTGCTATCACTGTACTATCTATCACTGCTACCACACAGTAGTTACCACTACTATGAGAAACTGAAGGGACCTACAGTGTGTTAATTGATAATACTATACTTCGATACTGGCCAAGGGACTTTCTTCAGGTCTATTTTCAGGTACCATAATTTCATTTCAAAGGCTTATTAAAGATGTAGTTTGCAAATTTGATTGCTGCTATTTGTACACACTTGTAAATAAACATACTGTCTAATTTGTGTATACAAATTTGCATCCTTAGTGGGAGATTGTAGTAGTAGACTTCTCACTCTGAAAATCTGGAAGGTGACTTGATAATATGAAGTTAATCCAACTACTCCTTGTCTCTCTCTCTCTCTCTCACACACACACACACACACACATACACACACACACACACACACACACACACACACACACACACACACACACACACACACAGCACTGTTCAGCCCCTCTTGTGTTATTCTGCTAATGGGGCAAGCAAACGCCAAAGAACGGAAGCTTGCTTCCCAATCTATTTCTGAGCAATGGGCTCCAGGGCTATCCTTGGTAGTGAAGGGAATCCTCAGTGAACTCTTTACTTGCTCCTCAGGTTGGCACAGGGCCCTGCTGTCATTGCCCTTGGGGGGAAAGGTTTGTTTTCATTGAGGGAGCAATGAGAGTGGTGATGGCAAGAAGGGACAGATGAATGGAACTATGAGAATATCCCCAAATGTAGGTCTCTCTGTCCCTACATTCTGTCACAGGACACCCAGGCTTGAGAGAGCCTTCACCAAATCACTGAATGGATCCTATTAGCAAACAAGGCTAACCCATAATACATTGCTGGGACTGTGGCTTCTCTGTTTCTGTGGATTTCCCCAGGCCCAGTGAGTGATTTCAGCTTTCCTCCCATCCCCGAACACCTCAGGGTGACTGAGCTTGTCCAGCTGTGAAAGTGTCTCCTGACTCAATTACATAATGGTGACCTACCCAGGGGCCTCTCATTATCCTGTGCTGCTCCAGCCCCCTGACTTGCTAAAAGGACCAGGTGTTAATCTCTTTGAAACAATGTAAAGTTTTTCTTAATGAAAACAATCCTACGACTGCTCATCAGATGTTCCAGGTTCCAGACAGTCTGTGGGTACGGACTCAGCCAAAGAAGAGACATATCATATCAGAATAAACCAACACCACAGGACAGTCAAAGAGACAGGACATATGCATGCATGTAAGAACACATATGCACACACACATGTATGCACAGATACACTTGTACATACCATCTGGAAAAAGGAAAAAGGAGAGGAACAGACACTCCTCCATTTCAAAAGCCCCAGGTTTCCTGGACCCTCAGATAAATCACTTCATCTGAAGATGCAGCTCTTCCCTGAGTAAGAGCCAAGATCAGACTGTCTCCACATGGTGTCACTTCCATCATTAGAAAGTCCTGCATCGCCAGCCTCACTGTTAATATCAAGCTTAGCTTTAGTATTTAAGTGTTCATTTCCACCATCTGAATTTTGAAATTTGTAGAGAGAGGGGAGAGCACAAAGGGTTGTCTTCCTCCTCCTGTGCAGCCTCCTTTTTTTCATAGTCAATCATTTTAAACACTGACAGGCTATCAACTACAGTTGGCCCAGCCCATATTAACTCTTAGTCCTGATGCCTAATGAATATCTAAGTCGGTTCTTACACAAGAAAATCATAGTCTTCCTAGATGTTTCTTTTCAAGAGAAAAAGAAACCATAGAATTTTCCAGAGCCTCCTGATGCTGCTCATACCACACAGCGGGCCACTTGTCCTAGGTGGCTGATGACCATGTGCACGGCTGCTCCAAGAGCAGAGCCTGAGGCAATCCCTGATGCACACATGATGAACTTCCTTTTGTTGGCCAAGAAGAAAGACTAAAATGTTGATATGTGCTCCAGAGAACTGCATTTCCGGAGTACACACAAAAGCCACGTTCCCTGTGGGGGTTTGTTAGAAGGATAGAACCAACAGAAGCAGCATATATTCAAAGGGGATTTATTAGATTGTCTTACATGATACCAGCGGGGTAGTCCAAAAATGGCTGTCTCTGCACTGTCACCAAGATGTTGAGAACCCAGTATCTGCTCTATGTAAGAGACTGGGTGCCTCAGCAGTTCTGAAAGCCTGCCTGGAGGATTTCTGGACAGCAATGGCCTTCACATCACAATGGAAGGCTGGAAAGGCTGGATTCCAGTATCAACGAAAGATGATGTTGGTAGTTACGTGAATGTGTCAGCAGGACATGAAGGCCAGGGCACAAAAACTGAAGCTTTTCCATTAGATCTCCTACCACCAGAGGGAAGTAATTCCCACATTTAGGACTTCTAATTTCAAGTAACCTAATCAAGAAAATCCCTTGGTGCCCCAAGGCTTGTCTCACACTTGTTGACAATATTTACCACCACAACCATCATCATTTTCCTCATCTCTTCCCAGCTGCTAATCATGTGTTCTCATTGGAGGGATGACTCTTTAAGGTCAATGAGGCTGGGTGCCCATTTGCCTGAGATACAAGTACCCGCAGTCATTGGCATCTGCACACCAGTACACATCATGTCTTCCCCAGCCAGTAAGTAGATGAGAAAAGCTGTTTGAAGACTAATGAAGTCTATGTGTCACCAGTGAGACATCAGTCACTCCTTCCCTGTGACTCAGTTTCCCATAGAGTCAGATTGTTAGACCCAACTAGTGCTTTGAAAGTAATAGAGATTTCCAGAAATAAACAAGAGTACTTCGTTGAAGTAACTCCAGTTAATCCTGACCTCAATGCAGAAGAGCAAAGTTGTTGGCCATTCTGCATTGTCAAGATAAGCAACAGTGTGCTTCCCTTCAAGGGTTGAGCTAGTTAGACTAAACTATCTAGATAGCATTCTGCATTTCTCTTTCTCTGCCTAGTGCTTGCGGATCAAGTTGTAAATGTTCAGCTACTGCTCCAGCACCATGCCTATCTGCCTGACGTCTTGCCCCCTGCCATGATGATAATGAATGGATTCTAACCTTCTAAAACTGTAAGTCCCAAATAAACACCTTTGTCTGTAAGTTGCCTTAGTCATAATGTCTGATCACAGCAAAAGAAAAATAACTAAGACACTATCCATAAATGAGGCTCCACAAGAATAGGTGTGATGGGCCCTTGGGGGCTCTTACATTTCTAGAAGTTGCTGGAGGTCACTGGGAGAAAGTAGATATAAGTGGATCCCAGGCAAGGGAGTCCTCTCTGTCAGAGACCCCGATCTTCCAGAAGTCTCGTTCACAGTTACTGAGTATTACCCAGGAAGACTCAAGCATCCCAAACTTCCCTTCCTCATGGGTCTTTAGGAACCCCAGCTTTGAGTGATGTTCCCAGGGCAGCCTTGTAGGCAGGGATATGTCAGAGCCAGTCCTTTACTTGGAATAACTGCCTCTGAGCTAGCAGCAGTGTCGTGTCAGGATCTACTCAGACTGAGTGCTCCCTGGGATCCAGTGGCACTCTTTTATCATATCACAAGTACCGTCATATGAACTCTCTGATATGAATTTTTAAATAGCCATCGGGAACCACACCTGACTGCTCCAGCTATCACGTATGCTCTGACAATACCTGGGCATCAGAAACCCTTTGGTGACGCCAAGTGCAATTTTATCCAAGCAGTCCATGGCCATCCCTCCTCTTGGAAGCAGTTGATCCTCTACACCATGGTTCTTGCAAGCAAGGAGGGCATTCTATTTTGTTTTCTGCTGCTGTGATAATATACCATGACCAAAACAAACCCCACGGAAAATGGGTTTGTCTGGCTTTCACTTCCAGGTCACAGTTCACCACTGAAGGAAGTCAAGGCGAGGACTCAAGACAGAACCCTGAAGGCAGGAACCATAGAGAAACACTGCTTGCAGGCTCACGCCCTGGCTCACTCCCAAGCTTATGCTGAGCTAGCTTTCCTAATACAGCGGAAGCACAGATGCTTAGAGATGGCGCTGCCCACACCAGCCATCAATCAAGAGAATCTCCCATAGACATAACCACAGGATGGTCTCACATTCTATTGAGAGTCCATCTCCTCAGATGACCCTAGGTTGATAACAAAAACAAGCCAACATAGAAGGCATGGTAGGCACCCATGGAGAGAACCAGACTACAGCACTGGGACTTGGAGGGTCTCCTCAGACTTCTTGGTAAAAGACTAAACCCTAAGCACAAAATATGTGAGGTGAATGAAGGCCAGTTGCAGAGCGTCCGTATGGGTTCTCTCCAGCATGCATGCTGCACCGCTCAGTCCAGCACATCCTGCTCTAACCAGCAACATCCCTGTATCACTCAAAAGGACCAGCCGTCATGACATGCCACATGATTGACACTGGCCTGACAGGACTGTGATGTCTTGTTGACCCAGAAAGGGCTCTGCCCACATTCAAGAACTAACACACAGCTTGGGCCTCACAGGTTGCCAGAGGGTCTCACAAAAGCCCTGGTGTCGCTAGGCTTATGTGATCCACTCACGCTTCGGCTACTTCAAAAATGGGGACAAAGCCTCTGCCAACTGCCATACTGCCTAGCTGCATTAGGACATTCATTTCATTCCCTATGCATATCTGCAGCTTGCTCTTGACCCTACGGACATCTGTGCCAAGACTCAGATGGATTTGTTCTTTCATGGGGACAGCTGATGTAGGCTGTTACCAGTCACCAGTCCTGGAGTTTGTTTGTTCCTAATGCGTGCCTGACAAAGGTTGGGAAACTCCTTCAGCGGAGCCAAAGACAGCAGGCTGACAAGATGCAAATAAGGTGCACATGCACATCCATGCAGATATGTGTGCACACACACAGCCATGTGGAATGTGTGCACATGCACAGTCATGCAGATATGTGTGCACACACACAGTCATGCGGATATGTGTGCACATGCACATCCATGCAGGTATGTGTGCACATGCACATCCATGCAGATATGTGTGCACACACACAGCCATGCGGAATGTGTGCACATGCACAGTCATGCAGATATGTGTGCACACACACAGTCATGCGGATATGTGTGTACATGCACATCCACGCAGATATGTGTGCACATGCACATCCATGCAGATATGTGTGCACACACACAGCCATGCGGAATGTGTGCACATGCACATCCATGCAGATATATGTGTGCACACACACAGCCATGCAGAATGTGTCCACATGCACATCCATGCAGATATGTGTGCACACACACAGCCATGTGGATATGTGTGCACACACACAGCCATGCAGATATATGTGCACACACACAGCCATGCGGATATATGTGCACACGCACAGCCATGCAGACATGTGTGCACACACCCAGTCATGCGGATATGTGTGCACATGCACATCCATGCAGATATGTGTGCACACACACAGCCATGCGGAATGTGTGCACACGCACAGTCATGCAGATATGTGTGCACACACCCAGTCATGCGGATATGTGTGTACACGCACATTCTCGCAGATATGTGTGCACATGCACATCCATGCAGATATGTGTGCACACACACAGCCATGTGGAATGTGTGCACATGCACAGTCATGCAGATATGTGTGCACACGCACATCCATGCAGATATGTGTGCACACACACAGCCATGCGGAATGTGTGCACATGCACATCCATGCAGATATGTGTGCACACACACAGCCATGCGGAATGTGTGCACATGCACATCCATGCAGATATGTGTGCACACACACAGTCATGTGGATATGTGTGCACATGCACAGCCATGCAGACATGTGTGCACACACACAGTCATGCGGATATGTGTGCACATGCACAGCCATGCGGATATGTGTGCACATGCACAGCCATGCAGATATGTGTGCACGTGCACAGCCATGCAGATATGTGTGCACAGCCATGCTCTTCCATATACCTCAGTCACAATCCTAGTTTCACATAGAATCAAAACAGTTAAATTTTTCTTTTCAATTTATTTGGAATATATGCCAAGAACACTAATGTCATTACAAATCTAGTAAACAATTTTGTGTCATGGTGTGCCTCTAGGTCTTTGAAAATATACTGAAGCTTTATAAAGATTGCAATTATATATATTGTTCCATAAATCTACCTACAAATATATGCATATGGCAAAAATTCTTTCTGTCACATACCGGGCCTACTATGAATTAATCTAGCTAGTTAGAAACTTTTTGTATTATTCATCAGCCTTTTAAATGTGCATGGCAAATGAATAGAAAGTGTTGCCTTTAGAATATTATGATCTTACAAAACTAGAAGATAGTATATTATACACTCTCCAAAGTCAAGGACTTTAATTATCTACATAATTATCAAATTAATTAAGGAAGAATTCAACTTTTAAAATAATTTTAAATTGATATACCATAAATTATACATATACTAGAGCACTGCGCAGTGTTTCAATGCATAAATACACTGTGTCATGTTAAAATTGATTTAAACATTTACCTTCTGAAATATCAAATTCCTTTCTCATAACTTTCTGAGATGTACTGTATATTATTGTACTGTGCAAAAGCACACCAGAAATTCTTGCTCCCATCTAACTGTAACTCAGAGGACACAAGCAATCACATTAAAAAATACTATTGACCAATGGGTGGCTGCTTGTGTACATGTGGAACACATGTGAAGAACTAATGCCTGGGTCTACATTTAGGGTAAAGAAAGAACCACTGAGAGGCACATAGAGCACAAGCTTCCAACAGGGCCAAACGCCCACTGCCAACCAGAGCACAAAATGAAGACGTGAAGTTGTTTCTGTTACTCTTGCTCTGGTGCAGAGGTCAACTGGACATGCAAGCATGTGTTTGTGTGTGTGTGTGTGTGTGTGTGTGTGTGTGTGTGTGTGTGTGTGTGTGTCTATCTGTCTGTCTGTAATTGAATGTGTCTGTATGTGTGTTTGTGTGCCTGTCGGTGTATGTCTCTGTGTTTCTGTGTATATGTCCATGTGTCTATATATGTGTTTCTCTGTGTGTCTCTGTCTCTGTCTCTGTCTCTCTCTGTCTCTGTCTCTCTGTCTCTCTGTCTCTCTGTCTCTCTCTCTCTCTCTCTCTCTCTGTGTGTGTGTGTGTGTGTGTGTGTGTGTCTTCTGAGTGTGCACACATGAGCTACAGGGAAGCCCAGCTTATCCATCTTATTTTTCTATGAAGTCCCATATTGAATCAGGTCATCAGGTCCACAGGATGACTCGCTTTGTCCTATTTCCTCAACCAGAAGAACAGAAGTCAGATTAAAGGCACAGATCGGATGGGACCTCACTAAAATTCACCACGAGCCAGCTTCTTCCTGTCTCCTCAGAAACAGACTTATTTTTAATGCATGGAGTTGTTTGGTGGTTTTTAAAGGGTGTTCAGACATCTAGGTTCACTGTATCTGTGACCTTACAGCATGTAGTAAAAGCAGCACCCAAGGTCATTTGGACAGGATGACTTTGCCAGCTCTGTCACTTTAGAAAAGACGACACTGGGCTATTTGTCCAGCTCTGAATATTTTCAGCATTCCACAGCCCTCCACCCTGATCATTAAAATGAAAGCAAATCACAGCATTGCTACTAAGGGCAAAACTGACAACGTGATGTTTCCAGCATCCCGGACTCTGTGTTCCACCCTAAAGGGTCCCTGCCAGACCCTAGTAGATCCTGCTACAGCCCTGGTGTGACAGACTCTAATGAGAAACCTTCACTGGCTACTTAGTAGTTCCAATGAGTCACCAACACTTGTTCAAGAACAGGAAGCGTCACTAACATGGGAAGCAAAGGCTGCACTTGTGTACACAATGTGTGCTCACTCATCCAAGCCCCCACTGGGACCAGAGCCAGCCTTGCCCCTCAGTTCCACAGGCTTCACTTTATCCAGAAAGAAATGCGCTCATTAGGACCTCGGGGACCCATGCCAGTCAGTATCCTGAAGTGTTTTCCTGGGTGCCTCTTGTCTGGGGACAGTGACCTTCAGAACAGCATCACAGAGTGCCCACTTAAGCCTTGGGGAGCATGGCAGGGCCGCTAAGGCCCAGGGGCAGGTGCCAATGCTGCTGTCATAGGAGAGGGCGGGCCCCTAGAGGTCTAGACAGCCTTCGAGGACATAGGCATACAAGCCAGACAAGCCTCACAGCAGCAAACACTTTGGGGTGACCTCTGAAAAGGGGGTTAATGGACCATCCAATTCATCCTCCTTACCACTCAGGGCATTTTTTTTCAGGATCAGAAATAAAACAGTGTACTTAAGGCTTCTTCATAGCAATTAACCTCCCTGTCACAGCAGCTCTCAGAAAACCTTAAACCAGATCCATCAGAGCTGACCAAGTCAAAACGCCTTGCTATGTGAAGTCAGCCCAATCTATATGGCCCTAGATCCTGGGGTCAGACACTACCCTCCCTCCACTGGCCCCTTTCCACAGGAATCATCCAAGGAGAAAATATGCCCCACCTCCCCTGCCTTTTTCTCTGTCCTTTGGGCCTGGAATAAAGGATTAATGACCTCAAAGCCTCAGGTGGACTCAAAACCCCAGGAGACAGCTGATGTGATTTATCGTGGCTGTGAGGATTAGGAACTCTCCCATAGGGACAGCAATATCCCACCCCCCACTAGCATCTACCACTTTGATCTTTGAGATAGCATCCTCCAATCAAAGGTTCCCCTTTCTGCCCCATAAAATCCCAAGCCCCCTGTGCCATGTGGTGGTCACACTATTCCCTGTAGAGAAGACTGGTGTCTGTCCTTCAGCCTGATTAAAGAACAATTCTGCGTGTGTAAAAAAGAAGTCTTAGTAAGACAGGGATGGAGACACTGAGGATGCAAACGGGAAAGGAAAAGGTCAAAGTATCCTCACTGCAGAGGATGCAGATCTATAGACCTTAAAGATGCCATTGGAAAACTCTCACCGCTAATACATATTCATATTAATGTAGCAGGAACAAACAACACACAAAACCCAGCAGCCTTCCTACATACAAATGGCATACAGAGAAAGAAACAAGGTATAATACCATTCTCAATAAAATACACTGGATTAACCTAAAAAGAAGCAAGAGGCTTATATAGTGAAAATTTTAAGGCACCAAAAGACACCAGGAAATAGCCTCCCATTCTTATGGATTAGCAAGATTAAGATCATGGACATGGACATCCGATCAAAAGTAATCTACAGGTTCAATACAATAACCCTCAAAATTACAATTAACTTTTCACAGAATTAAAAAAAAAGTCTTAAAGTCATATGGAAACACAAAAGACCCAGGATAGCCAAAACAATCCTGGACAACAGAACAATGCTGGAGGTCATATCTCGCTTTAAGCTGGCAGTCAGAGGGGTTCGGAATGCTACAGTCTATCACAATGCTCTGACTTACCCTCCGAAACTTGACAGTAAGACCCTATTGCTGAAGACACCACGCATTTGAGCCATAGAACGTGGGGAGATCGAGCTGGTACAGACACGGAAGCTTTGTCCCTGGTGTCCCCATTACCATGGAAGGTGCAATTGCATGCTATCAGAGGAGAAAACCATCGCCAATCTTACTCAGATGTGAACCCTGTAAGCTAAAATAATGACTGGGCTAGCGAAACAAGCTCTCTGGCACAATCGTGGGCATATACAGCAAGGGAATAAAAAATCCTTTTCTGGAAAGATCTAAGGTCTATTCCAGAAATAGAAATCATACTTCACATTCATTTCAGGGCCAAGACCTTGTGGCTAGACAGGTCATAGGCCTAGGCAGAACCTAACCTATTCTGTATCTTAGTTGAGTTTCTCTTACTGTGATAAACACTACAACAAAGCAAATAGGAGAGGAAAAGATTTATTTCAATGTACAGCTTACATCGTCCAGGGAAGTCGGGGTAGAAACTTAAGGCAGGAACCTGGAAGCAGGAACTGATGCAGAGGCTGCAAAAGAACGCTGCTTACTGGCTTACTCTCTATACCTCGCTCAGCCTGCTTTCTTGTATCAACCTGAAACCACCTACTGAAGGGTGGTACCACTCCCAACGGGCTGAACCCTCCATCACCAATCACTAATTAAGCACTTGACTACAAGCCCAACTTAGGGAAAGCATCTTCTCAAAATGACTCCATTCTTCTCAACTAATTCTAGCTCGTGTCAACTTAACCACAACAAAAACAAACAAACAAAACAAAACAAACAAACAAAAAAACTAACCAGGACACTGTGCTAAATGCACTAAGCACTAATCTGACTTCTAATCACTTATCATTATACCCATAGACTGGTCTATTTATCAACCCTCACCAGAGGATCTTCTCTTTGCAGGAGACAGCAATTAACACCGAGATGCGTAAGTGATCAAGGTGCAGAGAATAAAAGCCTGAAATGGGACATCTACATCACAGCCCCTCTCCTAGGACTTGGGGAGTATTCCAGAAGAGGAAGACAGAGAGCCGGAGGTGGTGACTGAGGAGACCCCACACACGAGAGAACGTACATCTCTGTAGGAGATCAAGGAAGTCGAAACCCTGGCACGAAGATGGGCAGTGGCACAAACTCCCACCCTACTGGAGGAACAACTAACAACTGGTAGCTGCTGGAATGGGAAGACTTAGTCTCCATAAAACTGTAGTCCCTGGCAGATCGATGCCCCAGTGGATGACCACATATCCAAGAGCTTGTAAGCAGCACAAACTGGATGTGATGGGTTTACAAAAAACAAAAAAAAAGGAGAACACAAAGTTTGATGATAGTGGATCTGGGAGGAGCTGGGGAAACACTTAATATGATCAAAATATATTATATAAAATTATCAAAGACCTGATAAAATAAATATGTATAATTTAAAAAAGTAAGTTATCAAAACCACTACACCCTGTTCCCCCCTTTCTCTGCCTTCACTATTCCTTCCACTACTATGCCCCCCCCAACTTTATGACCCCCACCTTTATGGCCTCTTCTTTTTTTTTTTTTTTTTTTTTTTTTTTTTTTATTATTGCTTCTTTTTTTTTTTTCTTTTTTTTTTATTAACTTGAGTATTTCTTATATACATTTCGAGTGTTATTCCCTTTCCCGGTTTCCGGGCAAACATCCCCCTCCCCCCTCCCCTTCCTTATGGGTGTTCCCCTCCCAACCCTCCCCCCATTGCCGCCCTCCCCCCATAGACTAGTTCACTGTGGGTTCAGTCTTAGCAGGACCCAGGGCTTCCCCTTCCACTGGTGCTCTTACTAGGATATTCATTGCTACCTATGGGGTCAGAGTCCAGGGTCAGTCCATGTATAGTCTTTAGGTAGTGGCTTAGTCCCTGGAAGCTCTGGTTGCTTGGCATTGTTGTACTTTTGGGGTCTCGAGCCCCTTCAAGCTCTTCCAGTTCTTTCTCTGATTCCTTCAATAGGGGACCTATTCTCAGTTCAGTGGTTTGCTGCTGGCATTCGCCTCTATATTTGCTGTATTCTGGCTGTGTCTCTCAGGAGCGATCTACATCCGGCTCCTGTCGGTCTGCACTTCTTTGCTTCATCCATCTTGTCTAATTGGGTGGCTGTATATGTATGGGCCACATGTGGGGCAGGCTCTGAATGGGTGTTCCTTCAGTCTCTGTTTTAATCTTTGCCTCTCCCTTCCCTGCCAAGGGTATTCTTTTTCCTCATTTAAAGAAGGAGTGAAGCATTCACATTTTGATCATCCGTCTTGAGTTTCGTTTGTTCTAGGGATCTAGGGTAATTCAAGCATTTGGGCTAATAGCCACTTATCAATGAGTGCATACCATGTATGTCTTTCTGTGATTGGGTTAGCTCACTCAGCATGATATTTTCCAGTTCCAACCATTTGCCTACGAATTTCATAAACTCGTTGTTTTTGATAGCTGAGTAATATTCCATTGTGTAGATGTACCACATTTTCTGTATCCATTCCTCTGTTGAAGGGCATCTGGGTTCTTTCCAGCTTCTGGCTATTATAAAAAAGGCTGCGATGAACATAGTGGAGCACGTGTCTCTTTTATATGTTGAGGCATCTTTTGGGTATATGCCCAAGAGAGGTATAGCTGGATCCTCAGGCAGTTCAATGTCCAATTTTCTGAGGAACCTCCAGACTGATTTCCAGAATGGTTTTACCAGTCTGCAATCCCACCAACAATGGAGGAGTGTTCCTCTTTCTCCACATCCTCGCCAGCATCTGCTGTCACCTGAGTTTTTGATCTTAGCCAATCGCACTGGTGTGAGGTGAAATCTCAGGGTTGTTTTGATTTGCATTTCCCTTATGACTAAAGATGTTGAACATTTCTTTAGGTGTTTCTCAGCCATTCGGCATTCCTCAGCTGTGAATTCTTTGTTTAGCTCTGAACCCCATTTTTAATAGGGTTATTTGTTTCCCTGCGGTCTAACTTCTTGAGTTCTTTGTATATTTTGGAAATAAGGCCTCTATCTGTTGTAGGATTGGTAAAGATCTTTTCCCAATCTGTTGGTTGCCGTTTTGTCCTAACCACAGTGTCCTTTGCCTTACAGAAGCTTTGCAGTTTTATGAGATCCCATTTGTCGATTCTTGATCTTAGAGCATAAGCCATTGGTGTTTTGTTCAGGAAATTTTTTCCAGTGCCCATGTGTTCCAGATGCTTCCCTAGTTTTTCTTCTATTAGTTTGAGTGTGTCTGGTTTGATGTGGAGGTCCTTGATCCACTTGGACTTAAGCTTTGTACAGGGTGATAAGGATGGATCGATCTGCATTCTTCTACATGTTGCCCTCCAGTTGAACCAGCACCATTTGCTGAAAATACTATCTTTTTTCCATTGGATGGTTTTGGCTCCTTTGTCAAAAATCAAGTGACCATAGGTGTGTGGGTTCATTTCTGGGTCTTCAATTCTATTCCATTGGTCTATCTGTCTGTCTCTGTACCAATACCATGCAGTTTTTATCACTATTGCTCTGTAATACTGCTTGAGTTCAGGGATAGTGATTCCCCCTGAAGTCCTTTTATTGTTGAGGATAGCTTTAGCTATCCTAGGTTTTTTGTTATTCCAGATGAATTTGCAAATTGTTCTGTCTAACTCTTTGAAGAATTGGATTGGTATTTTGATGGGGATTGCATTGAATCTGTAGATTGCTTTTGGTAAAATGGCCATTTTTACTATATTAATCCTGCCAATCCATGAGCATGGGAGATCTTTCCATCTTCTGAGGTCTTCTTCAATTTCTTTCCTCAGTGTCTTGAAGTTCTTATTGTACAGATCTTTTACTTGCTTGGTTAAAGTCACACCGAGGTACTTTATATTATTTGGGTCTATTATGAAGGGTGTCGTTTCCCTAATTTCTTTCTCGGCTTGTTTCTCTTTTGTATAGAGGAAGGCAACTGATTTATTTGAGTTAATTTTATACCCAGCCACTTTGCTGAAGTTGTTTATCAGCTTTAGTAGTTCTCTGGTGGAACTTTTGGGATCACTTAAATATACTATCATGTCATCTGCAAATAGTGATATTTTGACCTCTTCTTTTCCGATCTGTATCCCTTTGATCTCCTTTTGTTGTCTGATTGCTCTGGCTAGAACTTCAAGAACTATATTGAATAAGTAGGGAGAGAGTGGGCAGCCTTGTCTAGTCCCTGATTTTAGTGGGATTGCTTCAAGTTTCTCTCCATTTAGTTTAATGTTAGCAACTGGTTTGCTGTATATGGCTTTTACTATGTTTAGGTATGGGCCTTGAATTCCTATTCTTTCCAGGACTTTTATCATGAAGGGGTGTTGAATTTTGTCAAATGCTTTCTCAGCATCTAATGAAATGATCATGTGGTTCTGTTCTTTCAGTTTGTTTATATAATGGATCACGTTGATGGTTTTCCGTATATTAAACCATCCCTGCATGCCTGGGATGAAGCCTACTTGATCATGGTGGATGATTGTTTTGATGTGCTCTTGAATTCGGTTTGCCAGAATTTTATTGAGTATTTTTGCGTCGATATTCATAAGGGAAATTGGTCTGAAGTTCTCTTTCTTTGTTGTGTCTTTGTGTGGTTTAGGTATAAGAGTAATTGTGGCTTCATAGAAGGAATTCGGTAGGGCTCCATCTGTTTCAATTTTGTGGAATAGTTTGGATAATATTGGTATGAGGTCTTCTATGAAGGTTTGATAGAATTCTGCACTAAACCCGTCTGGACCTGGGCTCTTTTTGGTTGGGAGACCTTTAATGATTGCTTCTATTTCCTTAGGAGTTATGGGGTTGTTTAACTGGTTTATCTGTTCCTGATTTAACTTCGATACCTGGTATCTGTCTAGGAAATTGTCCATTTCCTGAAGATTTTCAAATTTTGTTGAATATAGGTTTTTATAGTAAGATCTGATGATTTTTTGAATTTCCTCCGAATCTGTAGTTATGTCTCCCTTTTCATTTCTGATTTTGTTAATTTGGACACACTCTCTGTGTCCTCTCGTTAGTCTGGCTAAGGGTTTATCTATCTTGTTGATTTTCTCAAAGAACCAACTTTTGGTTCTGTTGATTCTTTCTATGGTCCTTTTTGTTTCTACTTGGTTGATTTCAGCTCTGAGTTTGATTATTTCCTGCCTTCTACTCCTCCTGGGTGTATTTGCTTCTTTTTGTTCTAGAGCTTTTAGGTGTGCTGTCAAGCTGCTGACATATGCTCTTTCCTGTTTCTTTCTGCAGGCACTCAGCGCTATGAGTTTTCCTCTTAGCACAGCTTTCATTGTGTCCCATAAGTTTGAGTATGTTGTATCTTCATTTTCATTAAATTCTAAAAAGTTTTTAATTTCTTTCTTTATTTCTTCCTTGACCAGGTTATCATTGAGTAGAGCATTGTTCAATTTCCACGTATATGTGGGCATTCTTCCCTTATTGTTATTGAAGACCAGTTTTAGGCCGTGGTGGTCCGATAGCACGCATGGGATTATTTCTATCTTTCTGTACCTGTTGAGGCCCGTTTTTTGGCCAATTATATGGTCAATTTTGGAGAAAGTACCATGAGGAGCTGAGAAGAAGGTATATCCTTTTGCTTTAGGATAGAATGTTCTATAAATATCCGTTAAGTCCATTTGGCTCATGACTTCTCTTAGTCTGTCTACATCACTGTTTAATTTCTGTTTCCATGATCTGTCCATTGATGAGAGTGGGGTGTTGAAATCTCCCACTATTATTGTGTGAGGTGCAATGTGTGTTTTGAGCTTTAGTAAGGTTTCTTTTACATATGTAGGTGCCCTTGTATTTGGGGCATAGATATTTAGGATTGAGAGTTCATCTTGGTTGATTTTTCCTTTGATGAATATGAAGTGTCCTTCCTTATCTTTTTTGATGACTTTTAGTTGGAAATTGATTTTATTTGATATTAGAATGGCTACTCCAGCTTGCTTCTTCTGACCATTTGCTTGGAAAGTTGTTTTCCAGCCTTTCACTCTGAGGTAGTGTCTGTCTTTGTCTCTGAGGTGTGTTTCCTGTAGGCAGCAGAATGCAGGGTCCTCGTTGCGTATCCAGTTTGTTAATCTATGTCTTTTTATTGGGGAGTTGAGGCCATTGATATTGAGAGATATTAAGGAATAGTGATTATTGCTTCCTGTTATATTCATATTTGATGTGAGGTTATGTTTGTGTGCTTTCATTCTCTTTGTTTTGTTGCCAAGACGATTAGTTTCTTGCTTCTTCTAGGGTATAGCTTGCCTCCTTATGTTGGGCTTTACCATTTATTATCCTTTGTAGTGCTGGATTTGTAGAAAGATATTGTGTAAATTTGGTTTTGTCATGGAATATCTTGGTTTCTCCATCAATGTTAATTGAGAGTTTTGCTGGATACAGTAATCTGGGCTGGCATTTGTGTTCTCTTAGGGTCTGTACAACATCAGACCAGGATCTTCTGGCCTTCATAGTTTCTGGCGAGAAGTCTGGTGTGATTCTGATAGGTCTCCCTTTATATGTTACTTGACCTTTTTCCCTTACTGCTTTTAATATTCTTTCTTTATTTTGTGCGTTTGGTGTTTTGACAATTATGTGACGGGAGGTGTTTCTTTTCTGGTCCAATCTATTTGGAGTTCTGTAGGCTTCCTGTATGTCTATGGGTATCTCTTTTTTTAGGTTAGGGAAGTTTTCTTCTATGATTTTGTTGAAGATATTTACTGGTCCTTTGAGCTGGGAGTCTTCACTCTCTTCTATACCTATTATCCTTAGGTTTGATCTTCTCATTGAGTCCTGGATTTCCTGTATGTTTTGGACCAGTAGCTTTTTCCGCTTTACATTATCTTTGACAGTTGAGTCAATGATTTCTATGGAATCTTCTGCTCCTGAGATTCTCTCTTCCATCTCTTGTATTCTGTTGGTGAAGCTTGTATCTACAGCTCCTTGTCTCTTCTTTTGGTTTTCTATATCCAGGGTTGTTTCCATGTGTTCTTTCTTGATTGCTTCTATTTCCATTTTTAATTCCTTCAACTGTTTGATTGTGTTTTCCTGGAATTCTTTCAGGGATTTTTGCGATTCCTCTCTGTAGGCTTTTACTTGTTTATTAATGTTTTCCTGTGCTTCCCTAAGTGTGTTCACGTCTTTCCTGAAGTCCTCCAGCATCATGATCTTATGGCCTCTTCTTAATACTCATCAAATCCTCCTGGTATTGACTTTTTAATGAGAAGAATCGAAGCCTCCAGCTTTATGCCTTAGCCTCAACGTAAAATCTGTGTTTGCAGAAAACACCATGCAGCCTAGACTAAAAACAAGCTGAAAACCTGTGAACTTCAGCCTGGCCACCAGCATAGTGCAAGCCAGCAGTGTTCGCCTCCCCTGCCCAGCTAGCTTGGGCATCTTTCTGTGTGTATGTCTTGATTGCCACAGAAAACAGTCAGAAGAAATGTTCACGTGCTGTAAAGGCTGAATGTCAGAATATCCGTCAGAACCAATGGATTTTATCTTTCTGGGTTCCCTGAGGGCAGAGTGATTAGCTACGTTCCAGCCCTGGAAGACTGTGCCCAGGGACCCCTCAGTCCTAGGTCTGCCATCCATAAAAATGAAACTTGAACTGTGTAAAAGATGCTTGTAGACACAGGGATGTCTCAGAAAGCCAATCAGAAGGAGATAATTTCAACTGTAAACATTACATTTTAAAAATTGAGTTTCTCACAGGTATGCTCTGAAAACATACATCCTTCCTTAGGCACTGTAACTTTTTACTCTAAGCCAGCTTATGTTAAGTGTTACGTTGTACTAAGCCAGCTGCACACTGTTATGAGAATATGCCTGAGTAATTAGTTACTAAAATGAAAGGCTCATTTTGGCTCACATTCTGGACGTTCACATAAGCAGCATATTGAAGTGCATGGAGGAGGAAAGTCAGAAATCAGAGAGTACACCCATCCAAAAGGCATAGCCTCAAAAATCCATGGACAGCCCCCTTAGGCTCATCCTCCTAAGGACCCACTTCCCATCACCACCACTGGCTTCCAAATTGTTAATGCACAGACCTCAGGACCCATAGACACAAACCTTAGTGGAAGCTAGAGGGATTTTTTGGGGGGGGGGCGGGGGATGTTAAGTGGAGAAGAGCTGACTCTAAGAGCTAGCCAAACTCCTAATGCAGTGAAAGACCCTGTCTCAAGATAACAAGGCAGAGAAGGATGAGGAGAGACTTCTGACCTCCCAGCATACCCCACATTGGTGGTCATGGGCACATGCATGTGCTCACACACACACACGTATTCACTACACACACACACACACACACACACACACACACACACACACGATGCATGCACTCACATACACGTACTCACTCCTCCCCACACACATATGCATGCACACACACACACGCACACACACACCTGTGCTCACACACATATACACACACACCTGTGCTCACACACATACATACCCACCCCCCCACACCTGTGCATGCATGCACTCACACACACAGTAGGCATGGGCACACACATGTGCTCACATACACATAAACACATGTGTGCATGCATGTACACATATATACTATACATTTTTTAAAGAGTTTCACTTCTTCAAGTTTGATCTAGCCCTTTTTATTCCTAAATAGCAAAGGGTATAATTTTTCCCCAGGGGTCAGTTTTTCTAAAAAATCCTACTTCTCTATTAAGGTATCATTGTCCTAGGAGCTGATTATTACATAACAGTAGATGCAGAAGTTAAACTTGGCACATTTTTAGTAATTTGCCTCTGATTCCTCCTTTTGAGTTTGCTTTATTCATTTGCATTTAAAAATCAGTTTGTCCCAGGAAGCATTCCATTGCTACATTCTCTGTGTGTGTGTGCATATGCATATGTATATATATATTTTGTATGTATATGTATATCTATGTATACATATACATATACAATACCCATATACACACATAGACACATGCACACACACACACACACACACATATATATATATATATATAAATATATTTGCCACATTTAAGGAAAGAAAGTAAAACTATAACTTCTCTAAGTCTGCCATTATCCAGTTAGATTTGTTAACAATAGGGACAGATACTTAAACCTGTACCTAGTCTGAATATATCAAAACATTAAAAAAGCAACAATGACAATTTCATGAAGAAATAAAGCCATGGGCAGTACAGTTCACATGGTGAAGCTCAGGCATGAACACAGAGCTGCCGGGAGACTATCACCCTGATGTCCATGCCTGAGCTTCCCTCCTCTCTGTCCAACCGAACCAATGCTAAGGCAGATGCTTCCCTGGGACTTCCAGTGTTCCAGAAACTCCACATGACTCTCCCCAGGCACCTTTCCTAGAATACTAACTACTGAATCACAGCCAAACCTTTGGGAACACTCTGGGGATAAAGAAAATCACTAAGGACAGAAGAAGTTCAAGAACCCAAGCTAAGAGGACTGAAATAACTATCATTTTTGCCATGGAAAACATCAATGCCTACTACACTAAAATAACTTTTCAGCCATATTCCCTTGAGTTAAAATGTCGAGTAAGTTAAACTTAAGAACTTCCATTCACACAGAACTAGCACATGTGTCTATGAACAAGTAGTACTAGCATAAAGAATGTCTGCCAATATAAAACTTCAAAAATCAAAACAGGAGTGGCCACCAGGGTGGGCTCATGGTGATAACACCCATACCACCTGTGCCTGTGATCCTGGCACTTGCTAAGTCCCTTTCTATATCAGACTTGGCATTGATGGGTCACGTGACTTGTCTAGGCCAATGAGAGCGTAGTATGCTTCTCACAGTGGCTTGAAAGGGGATTTCACAGTGGAGTTGGTGATCTCTTGTTAACAGAATGTCCCATGAAAGGCCTGGATTAGCCAGGAAAAACGTGTGAAAGAGGGGACCCAGCTTCCTCTCCTGCCCAGTAACTACCCCAATGCATATGGTGAGCTAAATTAAGGAATATTCTTTTAAGCTTGTCAGTTTGGGGAGGATTTGCAAAAATGCAAACTGGTTGAGGAAAAATAAAACGAACATGCTTTATTAGCCATTGGTGACCAAGGAAGGAAACAGCAGCCGATCTGTCAAATGTGCAGTGCTGTGGACAGCAGTCCTCGTTTCAGAAGGGGACACACTGCCCTGTGTAAGCAGCAAGAACTTCAGACCCCAAGAGGAGTGGACTTCATACTCCGTGCTGAGAAGCAGAGTTTACAAAAGGCTCCCCTGGAAGGAAGGAAGCCCCTTCCTGGGGAAGGTCAGAGGAAGTGCAGCAAGGAAGCAAAGAACCCCTGGGACCTCATTTGCTCCACATTTGCTGGGGGTTTTCAGAAGGAAAACTTATTCGGAGACTGATAGGAGGCTGCGGGGTTAGAGGGGCAGAGCCCCAAAAGACTTTCCATAGGTCCTGTCATGCCAGCCCCTCACTGCTAGAAACTAAAGCAATAATCACAACACATGTATCTATGGAGACACACGTGTAAATGTGACTGAAGTGTGTTCTCTGTTTCTTCATTCTTCCTCGTGCCCTTCTCAGTGTAAATTTCAGGTTCTGCGTCTCTGGATAAAATCCATATCATATATGTATGGAATTTTACACACCCAACTCCACATGGGAAAGGAGACATGGAAGTCATTTCACACATGTACACTGCTGTGAGTCCAGGTAAGATGTCACATCTGGGCAGGGTTGATCCAGCCAACAGGACAGCAAACAGGCTCTTGTGTGTGGGTCGTTCTCATCCATGAAGAGCTTTGCTCTATGGCTGCAATAGTCCTCTATGCCTGGAGTCTGTAGAGGCCAGGACCAGTGCTTTCTTCCCCACTTCTAAGTGGGGAAAGAAACACCAAATTGCCTGGAGTGATGGCATCTCAGCAGCATGAACTGGCAAAATGGAGGTGTGTATGCAGAGCCAGAGTATGAACCGTCATTCTCCTCATACCAAACAAGGCACTCTACCGGCGCCTTCCATCTAAACGGGAATCCAGATCTGCAACGGGCCAAAGCGGTTCTGCTAGGAACACTGATGCCATAACATGTAGCATGTGCAAGGTCATTGGTGGGGTGGGGGAGTGGGGGAGGTGGTCTGCTACTGTGTCCCATCTGCACAGACCATTCATCCTAACGGAGCGAGCTGTTGTTTGCTCCTTTAACCTCTAATCAATGGTGTCCTAGTCTGTTTTCTACAGCTGTAACATTATATGAAGCTAGATATAAAGTGACTGAATGTATTTGGTTCATGGCTTTGGTGCTGAGATCTAAACAGCATAATGCTGACCAGGCATATTGACCTCCTCATAGGATGAGGAACAAAGAGAACTTGGAAGTATCAAGGAAGACATTGTGTTACGTGCCAAGAAAGGTAGCAAGACATCAGGGAGAGGGGTCTTGGCTCACATTTTTCATAACCATTTGCTCTCCTGTTAACGCTTCATCTCTTACCAGAACTGGCCTACCCCAAAGGACACCACTGTTAAGTCTATGATACCCATGACCTAATTACCCTACAGTAGGCTCTACATGGTAAACATTCTGCCTCTCCTCAACACCACCTCATAGGGACCAAGCTGCCAACACTGACTGGGAGTGGAGCGGCACACATCACTTCCACACTTCAGCAGAGCACCCTCCACAAAACAATCCCAGACAGTTGAGTGGATGCTGAAGGAAAGCACAGCCTGTGAACCAGAAGACATATAAGAACTAAATTTACAGCATCTTCCATCACACCTTCAGCAGCAGAGAGAGACGTCTGTGGCCTACGAACCCTTCAGTTAAAGGGGAGTAACAGCATAGCAGCCCAACCACACTACAACAGCTGACTTTAATTTTATAAGCAGCCCACAAAGCAGGTCTCACCCCACTCTACAAATGGACAAACAGAAGCTGAAGGCCTGCCTGATTATGTCATAGTCCTCGGTATTAAACTGAAATCTGAACACAGGTGAAACACCCATGTTCTTTCCATGAGCCCATTTAGCAACTTGTATACTGGCAGCATATTCTGTCCTCACATGGGCCTCATAAGAGGCAGTGTCCAGTAAATAGTGTCCAGATTCTATTTAAAAAAAAAGAGTTTGATTCCAAGTCTAAGATACCTCAGCCTTAAGAAATTTTAAAAATCTATAGAAATTGAGAAAATCCCTTAGAACAACCTTAATCAAAAGGCCAATAATTAAAGCACTAACTTTCTGAGTTGATTTGTGCAGTCACCAAAGCCACATTTCAGAGGAAATCTTAATAGATCTGCTCACAGCCTAAAACACAAGAAGCACACATTTTATAGTGTTAAGTTTGTATCCCAGAGCCTAAGTTCCTACAGAACCAAGTCAGTCCAACAAAATCAGCTCAAGGAAAAGAAAAATGAATTTGCTTATGATTCCTAGTTAACACTTGGGTATTTTTCAACCCATGTGGAAGAACTAAAGAGTGTAATTCTGACAGAGCCCAAGGAGCTGAGCACCCAGGCTAAAACACAAGAAACAAAAGTTAGGTCCTGGTGCTGAGCAAGTTACAGTTACAGCGGAGGCTGGTAACAGGCTGGAATTCCTGGGATGGCCACAACTCCAGCAGCACAACCTGGCATGCAATGGCAGCTTTGCTTTACCCTGGTATCACAAAACCTCAGAGAGACACAAAGCTGACTCTAAGAGACAAGGTCTGTTTTTCTGTTCTATCGCTGCCAAGACATACCACAACTCATGGAGGTTCATGGATACAGTGAGTGGCGGTGTCCATGACCATCACGGCAGGGAGCATGGCAGGAAACAGGTATACACAGTACTGGAGCAGTAGCTGAGAGCATAATCTGACCCATAAAGCAGAGAGAGAGGGGGGGGAGGGAGGGAGGGAGGGAGGGAGGGAGGGAGGGAGAGAGAGAGAGAGAGAGAGAGAGAGAGAGAGAGAGAAAGAGAGAGAAAGAGAGAACACGCTAACTGGGAACCTGGGAATGGCCTGGGCTTCTGAAACCTCAAAGCCCACCCACAGTGATCCAACAAGGCCACACCTCCTAAGCCTTTCCCAATAGTTCCATCAACATTGGACCAAGTATTCAACTACATAATTGAGCCTATGGAAGCCTATTCACATTCAAACCAACACAGGGTCTTATTTCCAATAGGAACATGGAGGCCACATCGCAAAATCAACCCTGCCAGGCATGGGGAGGTTCTGGCCAGGTGAGACTCTCTCCTTCATTGTGAGTTGGACAGACCAGCCTGGCCATGGTCCTTCCCAAGAAGACTGCTTCCCAAGTTACAGGATATATAGGAAAGGTCCCAATTTCAGCAGGCACCGGTGTTCTGAGCCTGTTACTGGGAACGGGGAGATGAGAAGGAGCTGCCCTGGGCCACAGGGCATCCTATAGTCACAACACTACCCTGCTTTCCTGTCTGTGCGTAACAGCAGTTTTTTTATATGATTCTTTCTTACTTACTGGCATGCTCTGGCTTTCCTCTTCCCCCTCCTCTTCCTCCTCCTCCTCTTCCTCCTCTTCTTCTTCCTCCTCCTCCTCTTCTTCCTCTTCCTCCTTTTTCTCCTCTTCTTCCTCTTCCTCCTTTTTCTCCTCTCCCTCCTCCTCCTGCTCCTCCAGCTCCTCCTGCTCCTGCTGTTGCTGTTCCTTCAGCTCCCCTTGTTCTTCCTGCTCCTCTTAACACTTGACAATCAATATAGCAACTATTAGGCCAAACAGCCCTCACTTCTTGAAGCACAGTTCTACGCAGCTTAGCGCCGCATTTAATTTTCAACTTCAGCATTTGTTTCAGGGACCAGGGTGCTCAACACATCAGGAAGACAAATCTGTTGGTTATTCTGATAGTTCTCCCTAAAATCTTAGAGTATTTACTTTGATACTAGTAACAGAGGCTGATGTATTACCACACTCTACTAAATTAAAAAAAAACCTGCATTTTCGTGGGAAATTTTATATAATGCTTTACTGTGACTATTGAGCTCTTCTTGAATGTCTTTCACTCCCTCCCTTTATCTTTTATCTCCAGCTCTGATTAGAATCCATTGTCTTTCGAGCCAGAGGCAAAATCCTACAGCAATATAATGTAGATTTTAAAAAAAAAAACAACTGCAGAAGTTCACACAGCCTTCAGTTCTAGAAAGCAGCTGTTGCCATCAGAATGCCAGGTACCATCAGAAAAAAGATGCCTTCCTAACAGTTATCCAGGGTGGTACTGCATGAGCCAGGATCTGCGGCCCTGGTGTCTACTCACTCACTTACCCACGCATCTACTCAGTCATACGTTCAATTGTCCACTTGTTCACTCATTGTTGGATAATTTACCCACTCTCTCCCTCACTCAGCCCTATAGTTTGAACGACCATTTCTAAGACATGCTGTTAGGAATGTAATGGGTCCTTTCTATCATGTTTATTAGTCCTTAAGAATTAACTTGATCACACTTACCCTCTTTATCACATCCCTCTCCACATCTACCCTGTTTCTGTGCCCATCCAACAGTCTGTGCTGCCCTATATCCTTATCCTTCCACTGGAGTTGGATCAACCTACCAGAGAGCATCCTTAAGTCACATCCTTAAAGAATTCTAACTCTCCTCCCCGCAGCTCAGTTCCCTATAGCTCCTTCTTAGCGGCAAGATTTCACACCCTCTTCCCTCTCCATGTTCAGACTTTGTCTAGCTTGAGCTTGCCCAGGTCTTGTGTATACTGCTACAACCCCTGAGGTCATATATGCAGCTGCTATATCTGGAAAACAGTTGACTTGTAAGTATCTTCTACCTTTGACTTTCGCAATCTGTACCCCCCTCTTCCACAATAAACCCTAAACTTTAGGAAGAATAGGGTATGATGTAGACGCCCCATTTAGAATGAGCATAGAATAGTCACTTATCCTTTGCACCTAGACCAGGTATGGGTCTCTCTGATAAGCTTCTCCAATAAGGGTTGAGAAGTGCACAAGCTATAGGTATAATATAGGCAAGTCATCAGGACTTAATTTAATAGTATGCCCATTTAGCCCAGTAATAGTAGTAAGTTCTGCACTTGGGCCAATGACCTGTCTAAGCATAAATTCTTGGCATTGTTAGCATGCCAATATGACTTTCAACTTGTGGGACATCCAATCAAAATGTGGTTCGTTACTCTCATGACATTTGAGCCACATTGTATCCATGTCTTATAAAGTCAGTGGCAGTTGCAGCTTACAAGGTTCACATCTGCTTAAGACCAGAATGGAGTCCTTAAAACAACTGTGTAAAGAACAGAATATAGAGCACAGCTGTCCTAGGTAAACAAGCACATGATGACCTTCTGACTACAGCAATTCCACCTACCTGCAGTGTCTTAGCTTACACAGCCACTGATATCTAACAAACACCTCTACTCTCAAAACAACAATACAACGCACCTAAAAAATAACGGAAAGCAGGATTTATTTTGGCTTACAGTACCAGGGGATATGGTCTGTTATAGCAGGGGACATAGGCAGCAGGAACGAGGCAACTGTTACATTGTATCAACTGACAGTAAGCAAAGCATACCAAATGCTGTGCTCAGCTCACACTCCCCTCAGCCCACAGAATGATGCTGCCCACATTTAGGAGGCTTTCCCGCCTCAACTAATTGAGTCAGTTCCTCACAGACATGGCCACAAGCTTGTCTTCCTCCACGGTCCTACATCCTGCCAAGTGGACAACCTTAACCATAACTCCATCCCTTATCAATTTGGTACCCAAAAGCATCATTTTTTTTTCAGAGCTGGGGACCGAACCCAGGGCCTTGCAAGCACTGAGCTAAATTCCCAACCCAAAAGCATCATTTTTAAGCTACTATTTTCCACCTCTTGTCCCTATAAGCTAAAGGCTATCGTAGAATGCAAAATGTAGTCAGTCCAGCTTCCAAGGTCTCCATAGTGTTCATCAGTTCTGACAATGTTTTAAAGTTCAGGATTTCTTATCCTCTAGGGAATCTCTTAATTGCAAGTTCCTGTATAAAACAAATTACATACTTTTAATATGCAATGGAAACATAAACATTTCCATTCTAGAAAGGAAACTAAGGAATTGGGTGGAGCATAGCAAGGAAGGACTGGACAGAACATCAAATCCTGCAGCTACATGTCCACATCTGTGACTCAGGATAGAATCGTCTGAGTAAGGGCTTCCCCAGCCCGGCCTATTCCAATCCTGCCACCTTAAGTAGACATACCTTCCCAGGACTAGCTCTACTCAACAATGACGGCTTTTTTTTCAGTAGATATTACTTTAGTTATAGCATCTCCAATATGCTGGTGTCTAAACAGGACTTGGGTTTCATCTTCACAGACTGACAAAGTGGCCTCTGAGAACCTCCCTGCAAGTACTTTGACTTTGATGGTTAAAGCTGCAAAACAGCCCTTTCTTAGGCAGTTGATTTCAAGCTGGGAATCCCTCTGTTCTGGTTTCCCCTTTCAAAACATTTACATGTTTACAAATCAAGCATTCTGCAGGTGGGGGTCTTACTTTCACTTTGTCTTTTCTATTCTTCCATTACTACCCCTTCACCCCCTTGGTTTTGTTTCCATTTGTTTCTGAAATCCTCATCCCTGGTCTATTACAAGTTTCCTGCACTCTGTCTGAATTAAACTGTACTCCAATTTAAGCACAAACATCTAACGAGTTAAACATATAGTTAAGATACTTACATACTTACATACAAGTAAGAACATACAGTGCTGGCCTTTCTGGGTCTGGGCAGCCTCGCTCAGAATGATTACTTCCAGCTCCATCTAGTTAACTGTGAATTTCCTAATTCCACTTTTCTTCTCAACCAAGTCACGCCCCATCGTGTATGTGAGCCGTGCTTCCATTATCCATCCATACGATGACAGACATCTGGGTTCTTTCTTCTTTGCTTTGTTTTTATTTCACTTGTTTTGGGGTTTCCCTGCGTGTATGTCAGATCCCCTAGAACTGCAGTTACAGATGGCTACAACCTCCTGTGTGAGTGTTGGTGAACCCAGGTCCTCTGGAAGAGCAGACAGTGCTCTTAACTGCTGAGCCATCTCTCCAGCCCCTGAAATTGTTAATGACACAGCAGTGGACGTGGATCTCTGTGGAACCTCTGTGGTAAGATTGTAGGATATGGAGTCCTCTGGTTCTCTGGCCCGGAATGGTGTTATTCATATGACAGATCTACTTGTAGCTTTCTGAAGGATCTCTCCATGCTGATTTTCGTAGGGCTGCATCAGTTCATGCTCGCAGCAGCAGTGAAAAGGTATTCCCTTTATCCCGTGACTCTTCATACAAAAGTCAGTGCTAGCCAAGCAAATATTGGGAAACTAAGTTCCCTTATCCAGTGGATGCTTGGGGTATCCGCCAAAACACTAGTTTGTAAGGGCAGCACTGGGACTGAAGGTATCTCAGCCTGGAAGGGCAGTACTAGAGGACAGGGCATTTCAGGTACAGGTGGAAAGAAAAGATTCTGGAAAAAGAGAAAGAGACCCTGAGGGGGGAAAAAAGAAAGAAAACCTATGCCAGAAGTTAGACTCTTAGGGCTTGGAGAAAATGCTAGCAAAATCCACAGCAATAGCTCAGTTGGTCAAAGTGCTTATGTCACAAACACAGGGACTTTACTTAAATCCCATAAACCATGCAGAAAAGCCAAGGACCATCATACTTGGCCCATACTCTCAGTGCTTCTGCGAGAAAGCTGGGCAGCTTGCAAGCTCCCCAGTATAGTCTACTTGGGAGCTAGTGAGAGGCCCTGCTGCAAAGACTAAGGCAGAGCGAAGGCTGCGAGACCGTGTGTCAGGCTGTCCCCTGCCTGATACATGCTTGCACGCTCTCACATGCACGAATACATTCACACATAACGCCATGCAGAGAGAACACAGTGGTTCTCTGGGCTTCACTAGCAGGTCGTACAAAAGAAGAAGAGACTCAAACCTGTGATTAAGGTGTTTGTGTGTGTTGGAGAAGCAAAGGCAGAAAGAAAGGGTAGTTTTTGAAAATCTAATCTTCTGTGAATGTTCTTACAAACTCATTACAGGAAATGGGAATAGAAGGGGTCATGGTCCAGTGGGTAAAAACACTTTATATTGGAACATGAAAACCTTAGTTTGAACCCCCGGCACCTAGAGGTGTGGTTGAGCATTCCTGTAATCGTAGGCCAGGCAGGAGCTTACTGGCCAGACATTCAAGCCGAAAGGTAGCATTTTCAATTCAGTGAAGTACCTTGTCTCAGGAAGCTGAAGGGCAATAAAGAAAAACATGTGACATCGTCCTCTGGCCTCTGTATGCCCACATATATCTACATGCATGCACAAGTGCACACATCCACATGCATGCAACATATACACACATTCACACATGTGCACACACATGAGCACACAGAGGATAAAAATTAAAAAAATAAAAGACATCCACAAAATGTACCTTAGTCTGATTCTTTCTAACACATGTACATGTGGCACTGGAAAGAGAAGACAGGTCATATCTGTGTTGTACTTAATCGTCCCAGTGTCTTCCCAATTCTATATGAGACATTGTCATCACAACTAACTTCCTCACAAACATGTCTCTGCGGGAAGTCTACGGCTTTACTTGTAAGAGCACAAGCTTGCTTCATCCTTTTTGACATTGAATGTTAGCTAACTTTTGCCAGTATCTTGGACAGCAAGGATTCTTGTTCCCAGGATCACTCCTAAGGCCGCTTACTTTGAGCATGTATTTTCATGGATTCTTTTTCCAGTGCTTTATGGCGCTTTTGTTTCATTTTTTGGCTCAAAGTAGATCTGCATTTATTTGGCAGGGGACTAAGAGATAAAGGGTAGTGGAGACGGGGACAAAAGCTCCAGGATCGAGTTTCCAAGGCTGAGCAAATCAGGGTAAAACCTAACAGGACTTCGGGGAACAGACACAGAAGGAAATAGAGAAAGTTCAAGAGAAAAACAGGAAAACTCTGAGAGTGGAGAGAGAGGAGAAGGAAAGACGGAGCCATTGAAGCAAACAGCCCCTCAGTTGGGTATGGAGTGAGCAGTCAGGCCGGTGGTCTGGGAGGCTAGCGATGGCAAAGGCTTGGACCTGTTATAGCGAAAGACAGACAGACAGAAAGAGAGAGAGGGGGGGGGGAAGAAAATAAAGAAAGGGAAGAAAATGCCAACAAGTACAGAACTGCAAATATATGTCAGGAGACTCTCGTCCTGACAGAAATGGAAGGAATTCTGATCCAGTCAAGGCTTTTAAGAAGGGGAACAGACTTAGTTTTGAGGGGTAACTGAGGTGTACTGATGTCACTCCACCATGCAATCAAGCCCAGAGTTTGAGCCAGGGCTCCATAGCCTCTGCATGCTAAGGAGCCATTCCAGAGTGGCCTGGCAACTGCTTTGCAAACCCCCCTCCCACTTGCACCTGGATGGTGGCTGTGAAATCTGCAAGTCAGTTTTGTCCTGATCCCAGCAAAGGAGTGACTCCTTGCTTGTCAGCATTCATTTCCACGAGCCTCGGGGAAAGTGTATCTGCCACTCTGGACGGTGCTGTGATGAAATCGCTTCGATGCATGTCCACCTCTAGTGACGAGAGTGGGTAGCTGTGGAACTCTTGAAGACGATGCACACACATGGGTCCTGCCAGCTCCCGCACAGGTGCATTTGCTTAATCTGCAACATTTGGCAAGGCACTCCCTTCCCCTAAAGCCTGTTTCTCATCTAAGAGTACTCCTAAAAGCACTGCCCTCCCTTTCTTTCCATGGCTCCTAAACCATCAAAAGTACCTGGAAAATGGCCTTGTGCTGCCTAGCACTCCTGCCTATAACTCTCCCCCAGCCCCCAGCCCCCAGCCCTCACTGCTGCCCCCCCCCCATCAGATTGCAAAGCCAGTAACAGTTTGAATTCAAAGCCTCTGCAGAACAAGAGATCTCACTTCGTCTGAAAACTGTTTACAGGGTGGAAGAGGAAAAGGTCCACAGTTTAACTCACAAAATACATCCCTATTCTGTCTTTTAAGTGTGAGAAGAAACAAATGACGACTTTGAAGGCAACAACCCATTGAACATTTGAGAATAAAATATTCCTCGGGCTGCAAGGGGGTGCATAAAAGCTTTCCTCGCAGAGGCTCCTAAACACAGTGTAAGTATAGAATGGCTGTCATCTGTTAACATCTGCTTCTCTGCTCTGGTTACACTTACTGATCCTAGTACCAAGCCAGGCCTGGCACACAAAAAGAAGGTCTCTACCAACCGGCTTCACTATGCTCACAGAATAGTGAACTCTACAGCCTTGGACAAAACTGTGGCTCCCACATCCTCCTCTGTGCACAGCACACTGACATCCAGCTTAGGTCTATACAGCCCATCTGTTTGATCCACACCTATCACTGATCTGTACTCTGTAGCTCTTGACTCTCTACAGCAGTAACTGGAGGCAGGAAAGCCATGTAAGGGGGCTCTTTTTAATCTACATGTCCTTTCCCTGTTGCCTCCTGTCCCACAGTGTGAGCAGGGCAGAGTGCCATCCCTTCCCCTAGACAGGGCGAAGGCAACTGCTCACAGCACTGGGCCACCAGCAGCTCCCTGTGCTTCAGCCTGGGATTGGAAGCGTTCCCTCTGCAGCATACAAACAGCACTGAAACTCGAGCTGGCTGCCAGCGAGAAAGAAAAGCCTGGTCAACAAGGGTCGTCCATGAAGGTCATGGGGCAAGAAGCCCTGAAATGACAGAATCAGTAATCCTAAAGAAGCCCCTGTGGCAAACATCCTCCGGTGACTTTTGGTATGTTTCAGACTGTACTGACGTGATTATCCTGACATGGAGCGTTCTACTGGGAAAACTAATGTGCACTGTGACACTGGGAGCCTCACCCTCGGACACACAGATCTGCATGGAAACCCATTCACAGAGCCTAGCGGTGTACTCTCAAGAGACCTTTGTGTGGCCATCTTGTGGATGGACACATGCTGTCCTAGGATGTGCCAGGCCTAGGAGTGATCCCCTGTGGGGCCTACTGTTCTCTCACCTTTCCTGATATATGAGCAAGGGCTGCCCCTGGGAAGGAGATGTAAACATTGTACACAAGCAAATGGTAGAGGAACTCATGATAATCACAATGGTGCCAGCCACTCTCAGACTAACACTCCACACAAGAAGATGGGGGCCTTGGTAGGACATTAATAATAATACTACAGGCATCAAGATTAAACTTTACTTTCATTACTGTCAAAGAGATCACATAAGCAGAACAGTAGACTATTTTAGAGAGAAAACGAAAGCACCAAGGCCCGTTCGTCAGCACTTTCGAATAGCTGTCTCCCAGCATCTGCTCTGCACATAGGTTTGTGAGTCTTTAACACAGGGCAAGAGCAGTGCACAAACCATGTACATCCTGCTCCTCTTTAAAGAGCCAACACTTCTACTGGCCTGGGCTTCACGGCAGTCAGTTCTAGTTGCACACACGACAGGGAGCTAGCTCTACGTGCAGCTGTTGCACTGCATTGCAATGGTTAATTTAGCAATCGTCAAATGATTATTTGGAATCTTTCCTTTTTTATCTACCTTATAAAACTAAAATGGAAACTTCATATGGAAGCCTTCAGTGTTGCATTTACTTTAGGAAGATTTTCTTGTAGATCTCCAGTCTGACTGTGCTACAACTAGCAATTGGAATTCATCTACAGAAGGCTTCATCCTGTTCCCCAGCTATCCTGTCTCTGCCTCTGCCTCTCTCTGCCTCTGCTTCTCTCTGTCTCTCTGCCTCTGCTTCTCTCTGTCTCTCTGCCTCTCTGCCTCTCTCTGCCCCTGCTTCTCTCTGTCTCTCTGCCTCTCTCTGCCCCTGCTTCTGTCTCTCTGCCTCTCTCTGCCTCTCTGCCTCTCTCTGCCTCTGCCTCTCTCTGCCTCTGCCTCTCTCTGCTTCTCTACCTCTCTACCTCTCAGCCTCTCTCTGCTTCTTCCTGCCTCTCTGCCTCTCTCTGCCTCTCTGCCTCTCTCTGCCTCTCCACCTCTCGGTTTCTCTGGCTCTGACCTAAAAGCTTAGGACATCACAGGATTTCACAATGGAGTACCTATCTTTGGTTCTGATCTGGGATGGAAAGTCCCTGTACCTTCCGAGACTGTTTCCTTGGGCTAATGAGTCTGACCTGGGCCACATTTCAGCTACAGCATTTTTGTCCAGAGATGGGAAGCACCCAATAGGCCAGAAGAAGGCCTCCTCTTTCTCCTCTTCCTCTTCCTCCTCCTCTTCCTCCTCCTCCTCTTCTTCCTCCTCTTCTTCCTCCTCCTCCTTCTTTGTTTATTTTCAAGGTAGGCTTTCTCTGTGTAGCCCTGGCTCTCAATTTGGATGCTTCTGTTTAATGGAATCAAGTCTATTTACAAGGAAAACAAAGTCTTCAAACGCTGTCAAAAGCAACAAAGTACAGCACAGAACATAACAAACATATGTCATTTCCTTCCTAAAATATCCTGGTCCAAGAAGAGTGTGCCTGCTTCCTGGTACACTCACCTCATAGTTACCTGCACAGAGCAAAGCAGCAGAGGTAGCCGTGAGATAACCCGCAGTGTAGGATGCAGTTCATGCCCCAAGGGCTCAGCTGGAAGATGGGTCTGCTCTGTAAGCAGCAGATGCTGCACAGCGTGGCACTCCCTCCGGCCTCCTCCCCTGCACCTTCCCTGAGGAAACCCGCACTTCAGCTCCAGGAATTTGGTCAGTAATAAATATCAAGTCCAAACTAACACAGTAACTAGGGACGAGCTTTCCCTTCTAGAGTTTACTTTCTTTTGGGCAAAGTGCTGAGCAGCTCAAAAAGTGTCCCTGTGAAGCAATCAGTTTATCTTACGGCAGCTTAAAGCCAAATAGGCTAATCCTATTACAGCAGGTCAGAGTGAAGCTCCTGCCTAGACCCTTCAGTGGACACAGAAGCCTCTTCTATGCGACTTAGGTTTCAGGAAAAAGGAGGCTTGATGAACCTCCTCTTGGCCTGTTTGTCCAGCAAGTGCACAGGAAGGGCGTTCAACTGCAAGGCCAGTATGGAGATGCAGCAAGAGCTGAACAGGAGGCACACGGACAGTAGTCTCAAGGACACTGTCACCAGAAACACACATCCCACCAGGACGTCAAGGCTGTGCATAACGCTTTGTAGCCATAGGCACGCTCCACTGCTCTGTCCCTCAAATGGTACGGCAGAACAAGATCAAACACCCTTAGGTGGCCAGGACCATGACAACGCCCACATAAGCCCACCTATCAATCATCCTAACTCATCTGCAGAGTGTTAATGCCACCTGGCTCCATTGTCAAATTTGCAGGATTATACAGTAAAAGTATGTGGATTTCATGGAGTTTTGTTAATAGGATCCCCAGATATAAGCAGAAGTATCTGACTGACCCTTGACACATAATCAGGGACATTGAGAGGCAGCCCTTGCAGCTTTAGTCCCCCACCCTACCCCCTGCTTGTTGCTTCAAATTAACTCACCTTTGCTCAGTCAAGTGATCCCCTTCCTCTAGAGCACACAGTTAGCTATCCTGTCTCAAAAAAAGAAGGAAGGAGCAAACGAAAATGAATAGAGACTCAAAGATGTCTTTATACACAATGACACGTGCTGTCATTTATTGGACACTACAATATGTGAGTCTATTTGCAAGCATCCTGTGAGACAGACATAACTTTCTCTATTTAAAGGCAGACAGAGCTCGGAGAGATGCAGCAACTCAACCAGGTTAACATATTAACATATTGTAGCAAGTGATAAAGTATTAACTTAAATACTTTGAATAATCCATATTTTCAGTAGCAACTGGCTATTTCCCAACTCCAAAAAAAGTATGCCAGTAGGACAGCTTTAGTTGTAAGAGATAATAGTATATGTTTAAAAATATTTGCATTCATCTATGTTGCTGAAGAATGTGAAAAATGATGTAGCTGCTTTGGAAAACATCTAACAGTCTGTCAAATGGTCACATGCATGCTACATATACATGTAAACAAAAGAGAAATGTAAACAGTCCACACAGAAACCTAAACATGCATGCTTCAGCCACTGAAGCCAAAAAGCAAAGGCAACCCAAGCACACAACATCTGACAGATGGATAAATTGCATGTGCACAACACAGTATGATACAACAAGAGAAGGCAAAGTATGACCTAAAACCTACAGGACAAAGAGACAACTGTGAATGCACTGGACACTATCAGATCAAATATTTTAAGGGGGGAAATTATATGATGGGCAAATTATGGCTTAATAAAGGTGTTTTCTTTTTGAACAGCATATACCTAACCCAGTTAGAGTAAAACCCACATTAAATCATGAATGAGGAAAAAAGCGAATAGATGATCCAAAACAACCTACAAAGGCTGAATACTCCAAAACTGCCTTTAATGAGCTTACATTTGGAAGCAGACTAAAAGTACTTAGGCTAATGTTAAAATTAGTGTGTATTCCTCGGATGCATGTCAGCAGAGTGGAGGGGAGCAGCCCACATAACTAGTAGGTGGTAGGGAACGGCTGATTACACTAGACAGCAGAAAAGTGGGCTATAAGAAACCTGAGACACTGGGGCATGTGGGCTGGAATGCAAGTACTCTATGTGCCTGAGGGAGACTTGCTCAGGGCAAGAAAAGGCACTGGCTCCACCCGGTGCAAACCTAAGGCTGCTAGCACAAACATGGTGATAACTGTGTTAACCTTCTCTTGGGGAATAATTTTTTTATTGTAACACATTTGTCAAAATGTCATCATGTTTTAGCTTGCCTCTCCTACATCCTCCCACTGATTTCTCTCAGCTGTAAAAGACAGAGCAGTAATTGGAGCAGGAAACTGCCCCGAATTAAAACACACACACACACACACACACACACACACACACACACACACACACACACACACACAAAACTGTTCTGAGCTTGACAGCCCAGCCATCTGACCCTTTGACAAAAGGCACTACTCCAGCTCCTTGCTGGGATGTAGGTCACACATCTCGGGCAAGCCAAGCCACTCAATGCCTCCCTCCAGACAAGGACAACAAGCCATAATTGCATCCCAGAATCCAACTCTGCTGCCTCTCTGAATACCAACACGCAGGGGCTAACAGGATTAATTGCATATAACCAAATGCCCTTTTGTCTGCATCCATTTAGCATAACTCTCCCACAAATAAGCGTGGACTTCCTTTCCTCCTGTCCTGCCTAAGCTGTCCTCCAGGCTGAGATGGAAGAAACCTCCAAGGGAAACTCTATGGCTCAGGGAACATCTGGTGATTTAAAAATAAAGTGGAGTGCTTTTGATCTTCACTAAAGATAAATATATGATATGGGTAGGCAGCATATAGTAACTACTAGTCAACCTTAAAATCGAAGGACATTTTGACACCTGATGGGACACTCGGGATCACTATACTACATTAAATACATATGTTAAATGTATTTAAATCCACAAAAGACTCCTATATGAAGTACCTAGTTCTACTAACCATGTGGCATTTTCTATATTCTGACATTTTAATGTCTGAGATCTAGTGGGAGGGCATTCCAGTGAATAGAAATAATAAATACATTCCTCAGGAGAGTGTTTCTACAACACTGTCTGAACAACCCAAGACTCAGACTCCAACTGGCCACTTCATCAAGGTCCAATCCCACGGCCTCTACCTGCCTGTCCTACTCACTCCAGGGTCAGCCTTGCAGTCCACAGAAGTCCTAAGAGATTTGATGAGTGTGTGTAATGGGTACCCTGGATGAGATCCTGGGACAGTAATGGGGCATTAAGAAAGGATGGAGAATATCTAAATACAGAATGGGCTTTAGCTAATGTATCAATGATAGGGGTGGGGTGTGAGGTATGTAGCCACTCTCCCTTATGTATTCCCAAACATTCCAAGCGTAAAACTCTATTTAAAGGGGCTGATAGGAAGAAGTATGTGGTTTAAAGATACATATTTGTCATTCATTTCTGGATAATGGCATGGGCTTCTTAAAACTCTTGATTTCCTAAGCCACAGGGACGCTGGGTCCACTCTAGTCTAATATATGGCCAATGGTCTTGATTCCTGACACAAAATTCCATCTTAAGATTTTTCTGGATGGTGGGAATAGGTTTGTCCTAACAAGGTGATTTCTGGTGGACCCCTGGTCAGGTCTAGTCAATAGGAAGGCCGGTCATATTCAGAAACTTAAGGATTCAATCTCTGACCATATTGGTCACTTTTGTATTGCTGTAGTAAAACATTATAGTCAAGGAGACTTATAAAAAAAAAGAGGGTTTGGTTTGGCTTCTGGTTCCAAATGAGTCTGCAGTGGTTACTGGGCAGCTGAGAGCTCACATCTTGACCCACAAGACATACTTGGAATGGCATTTGGAAACCTCACAGTCCACCCCCAGTAACGCACTACCTTCAACAAGGCTATACCTCCTAATCCTTCCCAAAGAGATCCACCAACTGAAGACCAAGAATTCAGATGTATGAACCTATGGAGACCATTCATATTCAAACCATCACAATCCATTCCCTGGCCCCCACAGACTTGTGGCCATCTGGTAATGCAAGATGCATTTGGTTCAAGTGCAGAAAGTCTTCCATTGCAATACTGTTTTAAAGCCTAAATCTCTTCTGAAATTCAAGGCACTTCCTTAACTGTAACCAACTATAAATTCATAAAGCAAATTACATGCTTAAACATATAATGGCACAGGATATACATTTCCATTCCAGGATGAAGAAATTGGGGCAAAGTGAGGAAATACTCAACCAAAACCCAACAGGCAAACTCCAAACCCTGTAGCTCCATGTCTGTCTGATGACTTAGATGGTTCCACCTTCAGTGTTGCTAGGACAACACACTTCAGTCTCTTGGGCGTTCAACTCCCTGTCTATTCTCTCTTCCGCATATGTCTCATGGCTCTGGCACCTCCAACATCTTAGGGACTCTGATGTAATTCCAGTTTCACTTTCACAGTTTTCCAAAATGGCCTGTCATGGCCTCCATGCAGAAACTACTCTGCCACATGATGCAGCTCTCCATGACCACAGAGGTTGATTCCAAGACCCCTTTACCAGTGCATCCTTGCTGACTTTCAAGTCAACACCCCATAAAAGACACTATTTTGTATAGAAATTGCTACTGGATTGTGGGGTGTTATCTGGCCATATGTTCCGGATTGTTGGTAGCATTTGGACTTGGATGGAAAAGATGTTGCATGCTCAGTAGGCTTTTCTGGGGGAGCTTGGAAGGGAAGAGTTCTGAGAGAAATACAGATGCTAAAGGCCTGGCGTGAAGTTCCAGAGAGACGCTTAACAGTCTCTTACAGACCCTGTCGGGACATAATTTTGAATTAAGAATCTGTGGTTCTGGTCAGCTGGGGATGAAGGAACAGCTGTAATTAACATGAGAACAGAACCATGAAAGCGCTTCTCTGGGACAATTGATGCTGGTGAATAATAACTGAGAATTTTGTTGTTATTTCTCAGTTGTTATTAAGGAGACCAGCAACATCAAAGTTAGGTTTCCCGGGAACTGTTTCTTCAGGATGAACATGCAAAGCTGTGTTCAAAGGGGGACAGGGGTGAGAGGGTGGGATCGGTCAAGGCTGTTGCTCATGCTGGCAGCCAAACTTAGAACTATGTAAGAGTCTCCATGTGTACTGGTTTTGAAAGAATGAAGGGATTATGGCAAGCAGCTGAGACTTGACACTGTGAGAGACCAGAAAAAGTTACATGAAGTTACAGCCTAGTTGCAGTGGAGACCCTAGCATACTGGAGATCCCAGGACCATGCTATAACCACCAAGAACAGTAGGTGTAGAGTGAAGTGGGCATGACCCTATGACACCAGCAGTGTGTGCTGTATAGATGGTTGCACTAACACTTTTGAGCCCAGAGGGTCATGAGTGGGTCCCACATGTCTGACAATGAACACTTCATTTTGCTTTGATTTGATTATTCCTGAGTTATTCCCTCTTGGAATAAAAAAAATATTTAACTTATTTTATTTTACAGGATCTGTGAGTTTGAAAGACTTTGAACTTTTAAGAAGACTTGGGGGTTTTATAAAGATTACAGATATTTTAAAGAGACTAGATTTTTTTTTTGAGATACTCAGAGCTTTGAAAGAGATTCTGGATATTATAATGTGGCTGAACTTTTAAAGTGTTTTAATTTTTAAAGACTGGAACTTTAAAAAGTTGGGCTGCTTTATGTTGTGATATAAATATTAACGTGAGACCTCATGGGTAAGCAAGAAATAAAATATTACAGGTGAACAGTGGTGTGTGTGTGTGTGTGTGTGTGTGTGTGTGTGTGTGTGTGTGTGTGTGTGCATGTGCCAAGCTGACAAAGGGTAAACTCTGCTGGCTAGTTTTTGATAAAACTTGACACAAAGTAGTGTCATCTGAGAAGAGGAAACCTTGATTGAGAAAAATGCCTCCATGAAATTCACCTTTAGGCAAGCCTGTTGGGACCTTTTCCTGATTGATGATTGGTGATTGATTATGATTGATGAACGACTGTGGGCATTGTCACTCCTGGTCAGGAGGTCTGAGTTGTGTAATAAAGCAGGCTGAGCAAGCCGTAGAGTGCAAACAAGTAAGCAGTGCCCCTCCAGGGCTTCTGTTTAAGTTCCCGACTCTAGGCTCCTTCCCTGCTTACATTCCTGTCCAATGGTCTTCCATGACGGACTGATATGAAAGTATAAATGAATAAACCTTTTCCTTTCCAAGTTGCTTTCATCGTGGTGTCTTATCACAAGAACACCTTGTCATACCTTGCTATCACCCTAACAAGGACACCACCTTATCCTTCAAGAGGAGAAAAGGGGTTGAAGATAAGCAGAGAATTCGAAGTGTGATTGTGATAATTCTGTAATAAAAATCCCTGAAAGATAAGCTTTGGGCCACTCCAAGGCTGGTGGACATCTTACCTACCTATCTCCATGGGGGAGATGCTCCTATGGTAGAGATCCTGCCGGATCTTCCCTTCCCCCGAACTGGGTGTCTAGTGTGTCTTTACAGGTCAGTGCTTTTCTGACAAATGGCAAATGATCAAATGTGGTAAGGGGGTTATAGAAACCTCTGAGTTTTAGGTAGGTTGGAGAGAAGGTATGATACCTGACATGGGAATGAGCTTGTGAGGTTGAACCCTTGGCCTGTGTCATCTTCAGAGAACTGGAGAATCAGTCGGTATGAGGGAAAACCTCACACATCTGGTGAAAGACGTAAACTATTTAATGTAGAACATGTGCAGATTGAGCGTTCATTTCCCCAAACATCTTCTAAGTAACAAAGATGTCAGTAACACACTTGATCATACCTCCTGACGAGGAGAGAAAAGCCCTTGGGACAAAGGCTGACAAAATGTAACACTTGCCACCAAGACCATTCCTGGTGACCCTGATGACTGCTGGTTGAACTTCTGACAGAATTATAAACAAGTGGCATGCTGTTGGCCAAACATTGAAAAATTATCATCTATAGCCTGAAGATGCAGCCATCAGAACCCCCTTTATTATGTTATAAACGGCAGGAATGCAACCAAGCCCCCTTGTTTCCTTTTAACCTGTCTAGACCCATGGCTCCCTTTACTCTTAACTCCTCTACATCTATCCTTCTGATTGCATTGGTGAGGGATGAGCCTTTCTTTCTTTTTTGTTAAGTCATCTCAAATTTGTTTTTAGCAAAACAGAGGAGCATAAAATAAAGAGAAAAATCATCGGGATTCTAGCATAGAGTTATTTTCATTTTCAATTCGAGAACAAGCTGTCGCAGCAGCAGCAGCCTGTATTGGACAGTTTGAGGTTGCTTTTTGGCTACAAGGGGAGCTGATGAATCCTGACCAGGAAACTCCATTGCGGGGTTTTGTGGTCAGAGGGCACTGTTGTGCATGCTTCTCATGTGATCTAGTATCTGACTTAATATCTACCACACAGGCAGGCCCCCAAGAAATGGGAATTGGAATTGAAGGTCATGTTTCTTTTCTTTTTTTTTTTTTTTTTTTTTTTTTGGAGCTGGGGACCGAACCCAGGGCCTTGCGCTTCCTAGGCAAGCGCTCTACCACTGAGCTAAATCCCCAACCCCGAAGGTCATGTTTCTTAATCTTAACATTTTCACTCTGAGACTGTTTCTGTATTACATGTCCCAGCCCCTCAAGTTAGAAGCCCATATTTCAAATCAAGGGAAAAAACAAACAAACAAACAAACAATCCTGGTGAGTTAAAAGAAATGGGAAAGAGTTTCAAGAAAATTCCAAGTTATGTCCCTTTTGGGTCATGTCTTGGGGTGAGCCAGCTGAGGCTCTCTTCTGTCACATGCCACCAGAACCCGAGGAGGCCTAACAAGATATCCTAAAAGACAGAAAGGTAAAACAATTCCCTGTGTTCCTTCAGTTTCCCAGAATCTCTGTATGACACTCTCAGAACCACACTCACCCTCACTGAAGCCTTTGCCTCATCTCCTACACCATCTTGTCCATGAAAGCAAATTCAGGAACCCCACACAGCAGTGTGGCCATGGATGTCCTGGAGGAAAATGTCTCCTAGCTAGGAAACCAAGGCTCTCCAGCCCCTCGTGTGTCAAGTCCCAGCAGAGACCTCCCTGCATGCAGGGGCTGGCCTAGGTGGAAGCTTAACCCTCACAGAGGCCGCTTGGCAGCTCCTAGGGCCCTTCTAGAGCTGTGTGGCCTGTTCTGTTCTCTCCGTGCTAGGTTCTGGGAAAGCATGCCCTGGTCTCTCTTTGAATAGAAACTGAATTGCTAGATTTCCTCTTCTGCTATATTTCCCTCCTTATGAAGTTTTAAAAATGAAAATTAGATAAATCATAGGTGAATGACCCAAAGAAGAAAGCTGATACCTTAGTATGATTGAAACACAGAACAGCTTCTGTGAGCTGGACCAGCGAGCAGATCCTAACAGTCAAAGGAAGCTGACCCAAAGACCAACACTGAGAACGCCATCCAAACGTGCAGCTCCGCCCTGAGCAGTTGTGGTGCTTTGAATGAGAATAGACCGCACAGGCTCACAGATTTGAATGCTTCCTCATTAGAGTGTAATGATACTCGACTGGGATTAGGAGGTATGGCCTTGTCAGAGAAAATGTGTCACTGGGGGTGGGCTTTGGGGTTTTAAATGCTCAAGCCAGGCCCACTGTGTCTCTCTTCCTGCTGCCTGCTGACTCAGATCTAGAGCTCTCAGCTACCTCTCCAGCACCATGTCTTCCTGTGTGCTGGCCTGCTCGGGCCATGTGATAATGGACCTGTAAGCCAGCCCCAATTAAATGTGCTCCTTTATAAGAGTTACGGTGGTCACAGTGTCTCTTCACAGCAATAACATTGACTAAGATAGCAGCCATCCACGCAACAATCATGTGGACAGCAGAGTCACCTTCCTACAGATTACGTGATGCTAAAGTTCACTGGGTGAGGAGAACCAAGGTAGGATGAAGCTTTGCTGACCTGCCAAGAACCCACAGATATCACCAGCAGAGTCAGGAGTTGCCAAGAACCCACAGATATCACCAGCAGAGTCAGGAGTCAAAACTGCAAAGGAAACAAGGGAAGGCAGTATCTCTCCTTTACTTAGACAAAAATAGAAGAGAATGAGACGGGGTGTGGGGATCCCCAAAACCTGCTCTTAGTACTGGCTATCAGCATGAGGTAGAAAATCTACTCTTTGTAACTCTGGCAGGCTAGGTCATTCTGCCAAAGCCCCCTTTGACTCACACATAGAAGAAGTTTTCAGAACCTTCTAGGAGGTCAGAGCACAGCAGCAGCCCCTCCCCCAGAGCAGTGCAGGAATGGTTATGAGGAGACAGTGCAGAGATTCAGGTCCACCAGACTAAGTGGACAGGTCATGTCACTTGCTTAAGAGCACCCAAGCCAGCAGTCTAAAATGTCACCCGATGTCATATCTCCTGTGTTGGAGACCCAGTGACCACAGAATGCAATGACCATCAAGAGGGGATCCAGCTGGTGTGGTGGCTCATACCTATAACTGTGGCACTTGGGAGTCTGCAGAAGGAGAACCCAGAGTTCAAAGCCAAAGTTGGGATATGTAGCCAGATCCTGTCTCAAAACAGGCAGGAATACTGTAGATACTGCTTCATTATCTGCCACATTCCAACCACCATCCTTCAAGCTAAGGGAGCTCCTTCAGCGTCCCCCAGGGACAGCAAGTCACCTCAGGAGCCCATTGCTCTCCCCATATCTCCACCTCAGATCAAGTCATCCTCTTGATGACTACATTAAGCCCCAGCAAACACTGCACCCTCGCAGATGCATTTGAGAACACTTCTTGTTTCTCTTTCTCAGAATTTAAATTTATTTCTGCATCTATATTCATCAGAGATATTAGCCTATAACTTCCTTCTGGGAGTCTTTTTCTAGGTTTATTTTTCCCCATCAGCTTAAAGCAACCAAATGAGTGCCCTACCCTGAGGTAACTATACACACTAGAATTTAATTGAAACTGCCCTTCCCTCAAAAGTTAGTGTCTCCCTCCTCTGGCATAAGTGTCCATTTAGGCTTTCCTGGTCAGCCTTACTTCATGGGCTTTGACAGAACAAAAGCAAAGAATGTTCTAGGTCAAGCACTGGTGCCTGGTATCTGAAGAATCAGCAGAAGCTTAAAAACCCCAGCTCTCCCAGGGATGTGATTCTACCAGCCCTGGGCAAACTGCACCAACCAGCTGCATTTCAAACACTGTGTCTGGCATTCCCTCCACATCCCAACGGCTTCGGGGACTTCTGGGACACTGGCCCAGATGCACTGAAGCAGCTGCTCAGTAAACTATGATGGATCCTGTGGATTTGTGTTCAGGGTTCTAAGGAGGGGTAGCAAGAGCGATGGCGATGTAGGAAAATGTTTGTGATCATGTGACCCCTCATCCTCCCAATCTGCCCGTCTGTGATGATCCTAACATGCTCGGACAACCACCGGTTTGGTTTCCCCTTCTCCATGCCAGTTTTGCCCCCCACCCTGCGTTTCTTTCAGACAGTGTTTGTTCTCGGTATTTCTAACTCCTTTAGGCACCTCCCACCCCTGCTCTTAAACAAATCCCTATTTAGTATCATTTTATTAAACAGCTCTTTACTCTGCTTCTTTATTATTAATAATGTTGTTAAACCCAGGCATAATCGATGCTAGCTGCCAGTCACACAGCCTCTCTTCCCACAGCTATCTCCTCCTCCTTTGGTGGGAAGTATCCTCCTTCCGGCTGCAGGCGCCATGCCAGACTCCACCGTCACTCAACTGTACTTAATGCCAGGTTTCCCCATTGTCACCCTGGATTGGGGTAGTAGCCACTGGAGAGGTAGAACTTTACAGGGGACCAGCGCAAACCAAATGGGTAAAAGAGCTGTGTGCATGCACTGCTGGGCCAAGCACAGTACGAATGGACTTATAACCGCACCCTGCAGGACGGCCTGGATGTAACATGGCAGCAGTCTTCCCACCCCGGATATATTTTCCTTCTATTCAAATGACCAATTAACCACTCATGGTTTCTCATCCATGTTAGTAAATAGACTTTAAACTTTTTAAAAAAGTGTTTCATAGTGGCATGTGTTTTCAAACATGAATTGTTTGCTAGAGGAGCATCTGACTGATTAAAAGCCACCCCCACCTGAACCAAGCAACCCGCAAGAAACAAGCTGGCATCTATGCCTCCCCTGGAAGAAGCGTGCACTTCCCTGAGAACAGACATGGGTACCATCTGCAGGGCCTCTTGCTAAAGCCATTTTATCTGAGCTCTCTGCAGCCCATGGTATCCCATCTGACTGATTAGGTTACTCCCCAACCCTTAGCTCACCCTATCCCCCAAGGACATGAGCTCTAGTCCCTACCAGGCTACCTCATTAGCTATACAACCTTCAAAGCAGCACATGCACGGCCTTGCTAGAGAGGCCCAACACCCAGACACAGAACAGGCAGCTTAGACATGACCAACTAACTCTTCTTCATGCGGGGCTTCACACTAAAAATCCTATGTCTTCTAGATATGAGCCAGGAGAATTTAAAAGTAAGGCTGAGACATGTGTGTGCACCGATGTGCACCAAAGCATTACAACCAATGGTCAAATGGTGAGGAAAACCCTACAAGTGTCGATCAATAGAAGGATGGACAGAGAAAGGGTGGTATGTCCATTCAAAGGAAAGCGTCCTTTAAAAGGAAGGAGAACACAATGTTCTAACATGGAAAATGCGGAGACCCTTGTGCTGAGCAAAATAAAGGCGATCGCGAGGAACAAATGACACAGCTCCAGGGCCAACTTCAGAAGCAGAAACCTGGGCGATGGTTTGCAGACCTGGAGGACAATGAGGAGCTGCTGTCTGGTGGGGGTCACTGGAGAGGATGGGAAGCTCTGGTGGCTTCACAACATGACGTACATCATGCCACCGAACTGCGCTGCTTGAAGTTGTACATGTATACGCTGGGTATTTTATAACATACACCATAAAATTAAGTCACGAAATATGTGTTCAGCCTATCATACTAACAAAGAAATATAATAGTTGAAAAAGTATTGCACACTCACTGCCAGCTCATAAGGGGCCCAAAGGAAGACGGGAGAGTTGGTGGGAATCTCCCTGTGGGTTGGAACCTCTCCTTAGACAGCAGTTAAGAGACCCTGCCTGGAAGATACCACCCCATTCTCAGTATCCAACAGGTCGGATCTCAGTCGGCTCGTGATAGACCAAAACTCAGCCAGTGACCTTACATCAACAGCCTAGATTTAAACTCTGGAAACAAGCACATACTAGGAGCCAAGGATTCCCCTCCTCCAGATAGCCAATGCTTAAGCATTTGCCAATATACCCCTGAGGCTGCTAAAACCTGGCTATGATCTCCAAATTCACTGGCACAGGAACAGACACAGGTACCTTCTGAATCTGATGACCTCTCAGTTTGTGTATGGCCCTGACATAGTCTATGATGTCAAAGAACATTATCAAACCAGGCCTCCAGTATACAACTAGAACACAGAGTTTAGACACGGTCCCCACAAAAAGGCCTGGCTTTGAGGCTTTTTCATGCAGGTTGTCAAGGAAACCCAGAGCCCCAGACGAGCATACTAAGAACACTGTTCATGCCCATAAAGAGACGTCCTCCAACTTAAAAGCAGCTAGGAGAAAAGGGGGTCTTAGAGTCACTGCCATGGAAGACTGACATGGGTGGACAAGGCCAGCCAGCACCCGTCACCACTGGGCAAATTCTGCCAGTACTGAGTTTCAATAGACCCCACCATGCTGCTGCAAAAGGCACCTGTGCCCATGGCTTAATGTCCATGGCCCTTTCTCTTTAAGGATGGCCTCCAACAGGTAGTAGAGAAGAAGGATCGTTAAGTATGGCTTTTTCCAAAGATGTATATCATCCTTGATACATCTGGTCAACATGGAGATTCCTTGGCTTCATTCCTCTGTTAAGATGGTCAACATCAGTGTGTTTCCACACCAGCATGGCAGTGTTGCCAAGAAGCACAGTACTAGTGATTTACTGCAACCTCACAAATGGCTCAAAGCTCCATGCTCTCAGACAATAGTCTGCTGGCAGCTTACTACTTTACAATGTTCTTAGAGTGCTGAGGCTCAAACACAGAGTCTTGTGGATCTTAGGGAGATGTTCTCCCACTGAGCTACAGCCCCAGATCTACAAATAGACAGTTTCAACAGGGTGGCATGAAGTCTGCCTCTCTCCACTCTCTAGGAGAAAAAAAAATGGATGTTTTAACTAGGCTTGGCAGTTCCACTTCTGAGGCGTTCCTCACATAAACCTTAGCTGATACAGGGTCCCCTGGGACCCTGCCCACAGGGCTGCCTGCAAATGCTGACATGATGAGCGGGCTCCAAGAGCCAGGAAATACAAGCACCCCATCTCTAAAGACCCAGTCCCAGGAACTGGCAATGTCATACCTGCTGTGGTCTATGGAACCCATGCCATGCTCCAGAACAGAGCTATGTCCTCTTCTAGATCAAAAAAGTATCTAGAAAGAGTCACAACCAGTCCCCATCTTCCTCTAGATGAAAATGGGGTAGAGGGTCTCCTTATTTGTAGAGAGCTTACTCAACATACAGAGGGTTCTATCCAGATAGAGATAGGGCCTGGTGGGGCTATCTCCCTGGTGGGGAGAGACAGAGAGGAAGAGAGACAAAGAGACAGACAGAGACAGAGACAAAGACAGATAGAGACAGAGAGACAAAGGCAGAGACAGAGACAAACTGACAGAGACACAGACAGACTGAAGCACTGAAGCTTCAGCTTGGTTCAGGGAACCACTTCAGCACTAGGGAAACTCACACAGCATCTCGGCAGATCTTGAACTAGTCCCTGAGCTCTGCAGAGGCAGGAGCATGATGGTCAGTACAGTGCTAGCACAGGCATTTAATTACTATGGTAAATTCATTTAATAAGCCTCTCAAGAAAGTTTCTCTTTTATTTTAAATCTCACCAGGGTTCTAAACTGGAGAAAGGGAATATTCTTAACTACATGTATTTTTTTAAAAAATGAATTCCAAATTACAGCAATGTAGCAAAATTAGCTGAGGGAAATGGGGAGAGATGGAATGGGGAGTCACTTTGTCAAACTGCTTCCCAACAGTGTGGTATAGTTTAATGAAAGGAACAACGGCACCACTGCCAGTGGTCGTGGTGGTCATTAGTCAGGGTCCAGGCGATGCTAGCTTATTAACTACTCAACTCAGGAAAGCTGTCTTCCTGGATCTTTCTTCCTAGATCAAAACAGCTCTCACAGACTCTCTGTGACATGTGATGCTGTGTGCCAACTGCATTCTGGAAACAAGTTTAGGATTCCAGTGCTGCTTTATTGCTCACAATTTCCACATCTTAATGACCCACAAATACTAAAATAGTCTAAATTGTGCTCCTAATAAAAATGCTTTCCCATAAAAGCCGATGACACACATCCTTCTGAAGGCAGATGGCTCTGCTGTATAGCATTAGTGCATACATAGCTACCTATGTCACAAATATTTCCAAATTCAAAACTGCTAAGCTCTCTGGCTTGTCATTTTTTCTCTATGCCATTTCCATGGCAACCTGCTTCCTTCCCCTGAAATAAAAAGAACGCAGAAGACATCTTTAAACTGGCATACATCGGAGATAAATGATTTCATCGACACAGCCTATTTTAGTGATTGTCATACACCAACGTTACCCAAAAACAACCATTTCAGTTCATAAAAATGAACCAATGTAAATGGGCCCCTCCTCTTACACAGGATGACAGCAGAATCATTAAACATGACACCCAGGCTTCTCAAAGTCTTCACCCTGTGTGTCAACCTCTGTCAACACGTCTAGACTTCTTTCCTATGCCTGCCCAGCTCCACCAGCCTGTTCTTGCAAAGGAAGCAGGACAAATTGTTAAAGGATGCCTTAGGGCTGGTCGGCCCCTCTCACTCAGTTCCTGTAGGCACAGCACTCAGTCCAGTACAGGTGTGCCCATTTTTATTTCACAGAGAGACTTACTAACACAGAAATAAGCGCAAGGCCCACAGATGGACCTGAAGGATGATTTTATTAGCTGATAATTGGTGCCAGAGCAGTCAGAGTTAAACAACTCTTTGTCCCTTTTACCATAGAATCTGTAGTTAAAAATACCCAGCCAAGTGCCCAGAATATTTCACACCAAGGAGAATCTCCAGGGAGATTCTCCCTGGAGGCGCTGGCCACCCACGCATGCACACACTTGTAATTCCTAGTGAAGAACCAAAAGAGCTAGAAGTGCCATCTCAGGAGTGTATGCGGCTGTTTACCCTTGGCTCTCGACTGCTCTTTAACCCTAAAACACTTTAGAGAATGAACGGTGATAACTCCAGGTATGACACAGAATGGAGACAAATACATCCCCACCTTTTTTTCTTTTAAGCAAATAACTTATAACTTTATAGTTGATTTCTATTGAAAAATAGAAAGTGGGGAATTTCAACCCAAGTCTCAGAAATGTTAAACTCACACACATGCACACACACACACACACACACACACACGTACACACATGTGCACACCTTCATGGACACATGCACACTTGCACAAATGTGCACACACTCAGAGGCACACATTCACATGCACACACACACAAACACAAGGAGTCTTCTTATTATTTTTGACTCTCACAGACATCTCAGGTGGGGCACACACCAGGGACAAGAGGCTGCCTTCCAGCCCTCCAAGTGTGGCATTCTGTTCAGATACCATCACACACCTGCCCTGAAGCACTCACAGGGTGACAGCTGGCCAACTGTTCCCAATACAGGCCTGCTGTCTGGGAAACTGCCCCTTCTTCACATCTAGACTGTTTCCTACTCCAGAGGCAGGCTTCCAAGATAACTGAAGCAGGGCTAAGCTTTACTTGTTTGCCCCAGACAGAAAGGATAAGAATCTCAGAACAGCCCAAAGAATGACCCAACAAATCCAGAGAGTGAGACATTTTATTTAAAAAAAAAAAAAAAAAGACCTGGTCTCTTCAAAGAAGCAATGTCTCGAGAAATAAACTTAGGAGACTTCTAGAACAGTGATTCTCCCTTACACTGTGGCATCTGCCTGTTATGAGGACTTGACAGAAAGTGGGATTGTGGAGCTAAGCTGGAGCATAACTATAGAGGGTCCTCAGTTGGTCAGAGGGTACACCTCAGGTCAAAAGTATCCTAAGTCAAACACGCACCAAACACATGGGACCTTTAAACACCCACTGTCGTTCATGGCCCCCAGCGCACACAAGTGTGCTGTTTTCCAGTCCTGTAACAGGGCTTTCTGGAAGCTGTGATTCACTGTTGCTGTCCAGCATCAAAACATAGGAAGATGCTCTGTGGGACTTGGCCCAGGCAAAGATCAAAAGTCAAAACTTGGAGTAATTTCTATTGAAATCCACACTAGTTTTTTCCACCATCCTAAGCATTCATAAACCAAGGCCTTTCTTTCAAACCCTTTTGTACACATCTGAATAACTTGCTGATGTCCAGAAACCCTGATCTAGATAAGAAAAACAAAGGGCACCTATGAACAACCAGAAAAGAATCTGGATTTAACTAAAACCACACATTTTTTTTCTAAAGAGGAAAACTCAAATGTAGACTGGTGTTTGAAATTGATTGAATGAATTTGATAACCTCCCTATGAAATTCCCCTTAGATGTGATTACAATTCTGGAAAGGAGTCCCTTCTTCTTTAGAGAGGTAGGCATGCTGCATTACCAAGAGCGAAAACAATGGCATCTGCAAAATTAGCGTCATAGTTCGCCCAACACAGATAGAGAAGGATACAAGGGTTAAACCAAATAGGACAGAGACAGTGACAGGGTCCAGAAAGACACACATGCACACATACACACTCAGAGGCATGTGCACACATACATATACTCATGTGCACACATGCACACACATACACACATGCCTGCACACATGCATACACATACACATACACACATACACACATACACACATGCCTGCACACATATACACACACATATACTCATGTGCACACATGCCTGCACACATGCACACACATACACACATGCCTGCACACATGCACACACATACACATACACACATACACACATGTGCACACATGCCTGCACACATGCACACACATACACACATACACACATGCACAAGGAGCCTTATTATCATCTCTGACTCTCTGGTTTCTTTTTAAGAATGACCATGATAATAACTAAAAAGGAAGTAAAACTAAGAAAATACAAGTGCAGAATATTGTTTTACACCCAGCACCTCTGTATGCACTCATAAACACATACTGCAGTACCACACACCCACTCTATAAGTTGGCCCATGCAGGGGCAATGCACAGTGGGCCCTGGTCCCAAGAGGTTTATGGGCCATGGAAACAAACGACTGGCCATGATCAGGAGAGGGGAGGTAACCCATGAGCAGAAAGTGTTCCCAGATGGAGTGACCAGATGGGAGGGATGAACGAAGGACACTATTATTTGGGGGTAGGCACAGGAGGCTTGGGAGCATACCAGAGCAGTAAGAAGGTCAGGATAACAGGAGCAGTGTGGCCATTCTTCTCACCACAGGATGGCACTAATGACCAGGAAGCACTTCTGTATGTGTGCCACTGTCTGTGGTGTCCATTCAAGGAAGCCACTCACAATTTCCAAATAACAGCTGTGTGGTCTACCTCAAAACACAACACCGTGTGAAGAGGTGCCCAGGTCCTGCATCGCTCCCCCTTGTGGACACACCATCCTCGATATGTTCCAAGGGCAGGGCAGGCATGGGGTGGGGACGGTCTCCCAGCAGAGCCAAGTCAGCAACACGGGGCTCCAGGCTACATGAAGCTTCTGTGGCCCAGGCCCTTCTAATTTTTCTCATTTCTGCAGCACACAGGCTGACTCTGCTTCCTTAAGACATGTTAGCACACGTTCCCACTACACACCATGGTAAAATAGCGTCTTCATCCCTGCCATTGAACACGCCTTCTGGGATAAAAGCTGTGCTAAAGAGCCAGTCCATGAATCCTGCAGTGAAGATTAACATTCTCTGAGCTCCCTTCCATTTATACTCTATGCAAGACCTCTGCAACCCCAGAGGCAAGCGAGATATTGTGTGGGTACTCCAGAAGAAGAAACCAAGGATTGGGAAGAGAACTTGCTTTCCCAAGGAGTATGTGATAGCTATTTTCCCAGCACAGAAATACAGGGCCAGGTCTCAGGCTCGGTCTGCTATACTCTCGGGTTCCTAAGAGTAAATCACCACCTCCATGAGATGCAGGACAAGTAACTGTGCTGACTGTTCCTCCACCACCCACATACGTTAGCAACGCCACTCAGAAAGAAAATACACAACTAAAATGTTGTAATCACACAGGAAATAGGTGACAGAGCCACACCCAGGGACACCAGGACGGATGTGGCATCCCTGAGAGACACAGAGGGAAAGCTGAGACAGATAAAGGAAACTTACAGGTAACAGAGCAGAGGTGTGGGAAGAAAGGAGGCTATTGGTGTTGAGTTTAGAAGCCAGAGACAGCAAAGACAGCCGTGTCAGGCACTAACCACAAGTGTCTTGGCATAAATCTGACTCCTCTGGCAGAACGTGGCCATTCCCAAGTGCCTCTGCCAATGGACGCTCCACAGTTTGGGTTTCTTGGATTTCTCAGGTTGTCTGTCAATCCTACCTCCTGACAGTCATTATGAGTGTGTGTGCAAATAAAGTGTACTATTCCTTCCACCTCACCATGTGGCCAAGCCATGGCCGCCCATCACTCTGAGACGGGCTGTGCTGTATACTATAGGATGCTTCGCAGGATCCCTGGCCTGCTGACACCAGAAGCACCATGCTCCTAAGCTGCTGTGGTAATGACAACTGTCCAGGCATTGCTAAAGTCCCCTGTAGGAGACACATCCTATAAGGCTGGTACTACAGGTTCTTGTTTGGGCTTTCTCCACCAACTTTCTCTCTTGAAGCTCTCAGTCCCACTGTGACAGTATTCACAAGGGCTTTTAGGAGGTGGTGGACTCATGAGGTAGAGTCCTATGAATACTAGCAGTGTCTTCAATAACAAGGGGTATAGGAAAACTATCTCTTGCTACCATTTTAGAACAGGACAGGAAGGCAGCCATCTTTAAACCAGAGTGAGGGCCCTTGCTGGGAATGGAGTCTGTAGGCACCTTTATCTTAGATCTCCAGCCTCCCAAACTAGCGAGTATCTCAAAGCCAATCAATCTATGAGACTTGGTTATATAGCGCTATATGCAAACAGATACATCAATGTGTGATAGACAGACATTCTGTGATAGAGTACGCAGTGTCTCTCTTCTTACACATGCCTGGCCTCATGGAGTCATAGTTGAAGGCTCGCTGCCCCATTAATGTTTAAAATGATTCCTCTTTGCTTCTGTGGAAAAATCTATTCTTCAGAGCCATAAATCTCATAGCCATTTGGAGCTTTAATCTCTGAGGGTTTGGATTGCTGGTTCTTCCATTTGCTTCCAAACACGACATATGCAGTCAATGCCATTTAGAGTCCCCAGGGTCCTTGGAATCAAGTGGAACCTCTAAGTGCACTGTTTAGGGTACCTAGAGACTGTAACTATTGGCCTTGGGCTCATTTCCTGACTACCCCTGAGAGGAGCCAACCCCACCGGGTCTAATGGTTTTAACCTCCCAGGAATTACATCCCCATACAGGCAAGGAGACCTCAGCAGCAGTCACACTGGAAGCCTGTCCTAGTTAGATCCCTGTGGCTTTGATGAATCATTAACCAAAACCAGCCTGGGAAGGAACGAGTTTATTTGGCTTACATGTTGTCAATGAGGGGAACCAGGACAGGAGCTCAAGGCAGAGACCATGGAGTAAAGCTACTTACTGACGAGTTCACTGTTTCCTTAGAACATGTAGGACCACCTGTCCAGGGGTGACCCTACCCCTATCAGGCTGGGCCTTCACATATCACTCACTAATCAAGAAAATGCCCCCACAGACAGACATGCCCGTGGGCCAATCTGATAGAGGATCCCTATTTCTTGGTGGCTCAAGTTTGTGACATCCTTATTACCAGCCCAACTCCATCAAATCTTTGCCCCCTTCTATCTGCCAGGCCTTCCCCAGGTCCACAGTAATCAAGAATGACATCCTGGGCCAACACTTAGCCTATGGTACCGGGAAAGGACCTTTTCCCATTGCGGTCTTGTTCCTGAGCTGCAGTGGTTATCTGTTTACTTGTTTATTTATGTTTATTTATTTAGCTACTAGGAATGGACCCTAGGACCTGGCACATGACAGAGAAGAGCTATGCCGTGAGCTGCCCTGACTCTCATTTTCTCTTTTGAGATGGGGTCTCACTAAGATGCCCAAGCTAGCCTCGAATTCACTCTCTGGCCTGTTTGTGATCCTCTTGCCTCAGTTTCCTAAGTAGTAACGATCACCAGCCTAGGTAGCATCGTTTGCTATTTTGTGCCAAGTGTTATGGTGTAGTATGTCCCTCACATGTTCAAGGATTTGAGTCCTTAGTCCTCGGCTTGTGGTAATTTGGAGAGATGAGGAGGGTGAGGGACAGAGCAAGTAGATACAAACCAGTAGGTATGCAGTACATGCTTCTCATGCTCACTGTGCTGGCAAATCCCAAGAAACTCAAAATGAGATTATTAAGAATTTCAGGACTGCAGATAAAAACATTAAAGCCCAGGAATGGGTCTTCTCGTCCACCAGCCCTTAGCTTAGGTACCGGGCTTTGTCTGTGTGAGTGGACTCCTGGCTTTGCATATACTCACAAAAGCCACTTCTCTCAGAGGACACAAGGCACACAAGGCTAAACAGATAAAGCCAGGTTTCCCAAAGCAAGAGAGAATCCATGAAGGGCAGGACTTACCCTTGGAGTAAGTAAAGATTCTCTCAGAAAGCTCAGCATTCCTGTCTGCAGTGAGGCCAAGGCATCCTGCATTCCAGAGGATCAACCTCTCCCCTCCAGGGCTCTCCTGGAGATTCTATAGAGGTAGATAAGAAACAGATCCCCTGTCTTCCTGGGCCTCACCACCTACCCAGGTAGCAACTGTGATGTTCGCTAGATATAGAGCACTTGCCATGAGTTTTGTAACTATATAACTATATATGTATATATATATGTGTGTGCTATATAAATATATAACAATATAGTATAATGATACTATGTATAATAAATATAACTATATATATAAAACTAATATATAGTTATATATGTATATATAAAATCCTCCCTAGTTACTAGCTATATAACTCTAGGCAAGAAGCCCCCCTATCCCTCTGTGACTTCAGTGTACCAGCCTATACACAAAAAAGAGAGCGTACTCACTGAGCTACAGTAAGGGCTCAGCAGGGTAATAGGTGCCCAGTGCCCAGCACAACAAGGCCTCCTACTCCATAGCCATGAGATGAGCATTTCTAGACCTATGCTTGGGTTCTCTGGAACCCTTCTATAAGGAAATCTCTCCTGAGTTATGCCCAGTTTGGAGACAGCTGAGAAATGCAGTCACCATTGTCCCACAGAGGCCTGGGGTACTTTAGCCAATGAGAGGCCATTGGTGAAGAGTAAGGTAGCTTCTCCCTCCAGACAGATGTATATACATGCTCAGAATTTACACATCACACCTCTCACCGTGCACAGACCTAAGCCAATCCATCACCGCCTGCAGTCATGGCACCATTGTGTCATTACACCACAGAGCTTTCACTCCCGGCCACTCCCTCAGTCAGTCAAGCTCAGGGCCTTCTGGGTACACATGCTGAGCACGAACTGGCCATGCCCCCCGCCCCTGCAGAAGTGTCCAGGCAGAAGCACAGCCATGAGTGAGCATCATCCCATATGGCAAGGTGACATGGCAGGCACTGAGTGACAGTAAGGACCTAAAACAGGCTCGGAGCTGGATGAACAGGCACACACAGTCTAAGGCCAGACCACTGGACAGGGGAGCTGCAGACGGAATCAGGGTCATGAGCATCCCAGGGCCCAGGAGTGTCCGAGGTAGTGATGATGGAACAGTCAGCCATCACTCCTTGGTGGTGTCGACAATGGCTTTGGTAACCAACTAACTGTTTGGCCTTCACACAAACGCGTGCCTCTCTTTGTCCCACGGAGAATATTTAAGCAACAGCCCGGGGCCTCTCCGTGGGCTCCCCTGCAGAGAAGAAGGTAGGCCTTTAGCTTCGGCAATATACTGTGTCTCTAGAAGTCCTGGTTTCAGTCTCCAAGGGGCATGCAAGATAGTACCTTCCCCTTCCTTATTCTGCAGGACCAGCACTTAGGATTATGACCACACTGACCTGGGAGACAGAAAAGAGAGTGCAGCAATCCACGGATCACTGAGATTTACTTCACAGCAGATTAGGGTGATAACTGGCATCGGGTGTTTAAAAGTAATTGTTGGAAGCCATTGCTCATGAAAAGCCCTCAGGATTCCTGGTCAAATGTGTGTCAAAACCAAGACCTCAAATCCCAAGCTCCAAAAAGTAAGCTCCCTGGCACATCCACAGAGCCTGCAGTGGTGACAGAGGCTTCTTTCCAGAAATCCAGACTCCGACAAGTATGCCAGCTTCATGGGCAAATCAGAACTTAAGTAAGTGGTTTTTCAAAGAATTTGAATCTCTGAAATAAGCCAGCAGCTATCCTGCGGTCAGGCCAAGGAGGTGGAGAGGTGTCAGAGTGTCTGAGTGATCTTGTCCCCGGGAGCAAGGAACAGCTGCTAACCACAGCTTGTTGCTGGCTGGCACCCTTCCTCATCCTCAGACATTGCTTATACACAACCCTAGGTGGAAGGCTCTCTCTTCTTACCTCCCTGTGCCTGCACACTTATGCACAGACAGAAGACAGACGTCTACCCTGTACCTGGATCCAGCTCCAAGGGTCCACCTCTGCTTCTGAAAGATAAACTTGTCCTCTTTTGTCCTATTTTGTTCTCTTTATGTTTTTAAACTAAAAACCTGGCTCTGCCCAGTACTCTACTTCCTCTCTTGGTGTTTGTCTCTTTTAACAGCAGTTGGGGAGAGTGAGTTCATAGTAACTGTGTTCTCAATGTAATATGCAAGTCCCTGTTGCCTCCTCAGCCATTTTGAAAAGAGATCTGAATTCACAATTAGAAATGAAGGCCAGCATATGCCAGATAAAACCTAAGTTAGAAGGGAGGGAAAAGGAGAAGGAGGAAGAAAGAAGGAAGAAAAGATGGATGGATGGATGGATGGATGGATGGATGGATGGATGGGATGGATGGATAGTGGATGGATGGATGGATGGATGGATGGATGGATGGATGGATGGATAGATGGGATGGATGGGGGATGGATGGGGGATGGATGGGGGATGGATGGATGGATGGTGGATGGATGGATAGGGGATGGATGGGGGAGGGATAGATGGATGGATGGGATGGATGGAGGGAGGGATGGATGGATGGGATGGATGGGATGGATGGATGGTGGATGGATGGATGGATAGATGGATGGATGGATGGATGGATGGATGGATGGTGGATGGATGGAAGGGATGGATGGGATGGATGGATGGATGGTGGATGGATGGATGGATAGATGGGATGGATGGGGGATGGATGGGGGATGGATGGATGGATGGGGGATGGATGGATGGATGGAGGGATGGATGGATGGATGGAGGGATGGATGGGGGGATGGATGGATAGATGGGTGGATGGATGGATGGATGGATGGATGGATGGATGGATGGATAGATGGATGATGGGTGGGTGGATGGATGGGTGGATGGGTGGGTGGATGGATGAGTGGATGGATGGATGGATGGATGGTAGATGGATGGATGGATGGATGGGGTAGGTAAGTGAGGGAGGCAGGCATACAGGCAGCTAGCTGTCGATATTGATGACAGGTAAGTTCCACTTTAACCCTCTATACTAATGCATTCTATCTCTGCCCCTCTAGGAACCAACCTTATGGCCCCTTGCTAATTCTTGATTTCTCTAGGTATTCCAAATGGAGCACACATGTCTACATACTCTGAGCTAACACCCACAAATGAGAGGAAACATACGATGTGTGACTTTCTGAGTCTGGGTTTCCTCACTCAGGATAACTATTTCCAGCTCCATCCATTGACCTGCAAATTTTCATAATTTCATTTTTTCTTAACCGTTGAAATATTCCACTGTGCAAACATAGCACATTTCCATTCCCCTTTCATCATCTTGTGAACATCTCCACTGTAACCATATACGTGCTAATATGAATAGAGCAGTAAAGAATGCAAGTGAGCGGTCATCTACATATTAGGATATAGAACGCTTTGGATCTATGCCCAAGAGTGCTGCAGCTACTAGGGTACAGGGTCTACCACATAGTAGATACATTTCTAGCTATTTAAGAACCCTCCACACATATTTCCATAGAGATTATACCAGCTTGCTCTCCACCAGCAGTAATTATTCCCTTGGCCTTCATCTATGGAAGCGTTTCTAATCGTTTGTTTTTTGGATCATAGCCATTGTGTCTTTGGTAAGGGGAAAATCTCAAAGTACTTTTTAATTTGCATTTCCCTGATGACTGAAGATGTTGAACATCTTTAAAAATGTTTCTCAGCCATTTGTGCTTTATCTTTTGAGACCTCTACACTTCAGTGTTTTAATCTGGGTAGCTTCCTCGAAGTTTAAATGTCTGTGTTAGTTGTATATTCTATATATCAACCCTCTATCAGAGGTATAGCTAGTGAGGAATTTCTTTCCACTCTTTAGGCTGCCTCTTCACTACAAGGACAGCATCCTCTGCCATTCAGAAGCTTTCCACTTCACGAGGCACTGTTTTATAAGTGCGTGTTCTAATGCCTACACTATTTGGGTACCAATCAAAAAAGTTCTTTCCTATGCCACTGAGTCCAAGCACCTTTTCTACCTCCTCCTCCATTACGGTCAGGGTAAGGGATCTTACGTGGAGGTCCTTGATCCATTTGAAGTTGAGTTTTGTTCAGACTGAAAATAAGGGCTGAGTGTCATTCTTGCGCATGTAGCTATCCAGCTTGACCACCATCATTTGAGATGCTGTGCTCTCTCCAATGTGTGTTGTTGGCTTCTCTGTCAAACATCAGGTGGCTTTAAGGATGTGTTTATATGTGGATCCTCAGTTGTATTTCATTCATTAGTGTGTATGTTTTTATGCTAGCACCATACTGTTTAAATGTCATCACCACCACCACCACCACCACAATCAAATACTACTACTATTACTATAGCCCTGTAGAATAACTTTAAATCAATAATGGTGATACCTCCAGCAGTAGTTTTATTATTGAAGACTCTATTAGCTATCCTATATCTTTGTGCGTCCATAATAATTTTGCAATTTTTTTCAATTCCTGTGAAGAATGGTATTGCAATTTCTATGGGGATTCTGCTGGATCCTTTAGATTGATTTTGGTAGGGTGGCCAGTGTCACAACATTAATCCTACCTGTCTATGAGCCTGGGGGTTTTCTCTACTCCCATCTTCAGTTTCTTTCCTCAGTTCCTAAAGTTTTCAGGGTACTAATGCTTTACTTCTATGTTTGGATTTATTCTGGGAAAGTATTATGGTGGATTGAAGAAGCCAGTCTGAAAGGACACAGATTGAGGAATTGCAAACATGCTAAAGTCCAGAATATAGAAATCAACTGAGGTGGTCAGAAGAAGATATTCCCCCGTAGTCTTGGGCATTTGAATACTTGGCTCTGCTTCAAGAGGACTGTGAGGTGTAGCCTTGCTGGAGGAACTTTGCCACTGACTTTGAAGTTTCAAAAGCCATGTGGTATTCCCAGTTTACTCTCCATCCTGCTTACAGATCAGACCTAAGCTCTTAGCTTCCAGTTCTAGCTGTCATGTTTGCCTGATGCAACATCTCTCTACCCTGATGGTAATGGACTCATCCCTCTGCATTGGCTAATTCTGTGTCAACTCAGCATAAGCTGGAGTGATGTGGGGAAAAGAAACCTCAAGTGAGACAACACCTTCACCAGCCTGAGCTGTGGGCAAACCCAGGGTGCATCCTTTGTTTGATGATTATGTGGAAGGATCAAACTCACCGTGGGTGGTGCTATCCTGGGCTATGATGCTGGATGCTATAATAAAGCAAGCTGAAATAAGCCACGGGGATCAAACCAATAAGCGAATCTCTTCCATGGCCTCTGCTTCACTTCCTGTCCCTCTAGATTCCAGATCTGTTTGAGTTTCTGCCCTGACTTCCCTTGGTGAGGGGCTATTGCCTGGAAATATAAGGTGAAATAAGCCTTTCTTTCCTAAGTTTTGATCATGGACATGGTGTTGGTCATTGAACGGCAAGTCCAAATAAACCCTTTCTCCATGAGTCACCTTGGTTATGGTGATTTGTCACAGCGACAGGAAAATAACTAATATACCCATGAAGGTAAGAACGATAAGAAAGAGACAAACTTTCTTTATGAGATGGGAAAAACACCTTTATATTTATTTCTAAAATCCTACTGGCTGGGTATAGTTTACACATGTCTACTGAAAACACCCAAATCATTAAATTGTACACTTTGAATGTTTAAATTTGCATGGCGAATGGATTTTTTTCCTTGATAAAATATATTTTTAAAAGGAAAGTGCCCAGATGACTTAACTACCATCCAATATTTTAGTTTGTTTCTGGCTTGAACTTCCAGGAAGTGCAAATGATGAGCTCCCCTTTGGTACTTCAAAATAGGCACTTCCAGTTACAATCAGACACTTCCAGTTACAATCAGACACTTCCAGTTACAATCAGACACTTCCAGTTACAATCAGACACTTCCAGTTACAATCAGACACTTCCAGTTACAATCAGACACTTCCAGTTACAATCAGACACTTCCAGTTACAATCAGACACTTCCAGTTACAATCAGACACTTCCAGTTACAATCAGACACTTCCAGTTACAATCAGGCACTTCCAGTTACAATCAGGCACTTCCAGTTACAATCAGACACTTCCAGTTACAATCAGACACTTCCAGTTACAATCAGGCACTTCCAGTTACAATCAGACACTTCCAGTTACAATCAGACACTTCTTCCAGTTACAATCAGACACTTCTTCCAGTTACAATCAGACACTTCCAGTTACAATCAGACACTTCCAGTTACAATCAGACACTTCCAGTTACAATCAGACACTTCCAGTTACAATCAGACACTTCCAGTTACAATCAGACACTTCCAGTTACAATCAGACACTTCCAGTTACAATCAGACACTTACAGCATTCCCTTCCTGATCCCAAATCAGACTGTTATATCGAGAAATTTTTCTCCATAATTTTTATCCATTACATCTGTTTGTTCACTTCAGAATCATGGGGAGTAATTTGTCACAGTGACACCAATAAAAAGATCTGTGTTATAAGTCTGCCAGGAAGCAGGCACAAAGACCATAAAATCTCCATCTACAGATCTCACTGACTCCAACTGCAGATCCCTTGGTAGAATTTGGAATCTGGACATTTGGGGGTGTGTGTGTGTGTGTGTGTGTGTGTGTGTGTGTGTGTGTGTGTGTTGAAATGAAGCCATCCAGGTGCCCTTTCAAGTCTGTCTAAGTCTAAGCTTATCCTGTTACTGCTATGACCTCAACATATTCTAACCTTGAAAGGCACAGGGATAGAAGTAAGTCTCCAGAATCTTAAATTTAATTCCTTAATAAACAGAAGTTACTATATAAAGTCTGGCTCTGCATCTGTAATGCAAGTCTGCATTTTTTCCACATTAATTTCAGCTTCACTCTCATCTTGCATTTCATGCCATGTATGTCTCCAATCTGAGGACCATGTTGCCATAGTCACAAAAGTAACCTAATCTATATATAAATGATTTGATCTAATCTAATACCAATGTGTGCCAGGCTAATAAAATCAAACCCTTGGTAATAAAGAAGAATGAACAGGAGAGGGAATGAAGAATGGGGAGACATGTTCAAAGTACATTGGATGCTTTCATGAAAATTGTTGTATATAGTTTTCTTGAAAAAGAAAGTTGGGGGGCTGGGGATTTAGCTCAGTGGTAGAGCGCTTACCTAGGAAGCGCAAGGCCCTGGGTTCGGTCCCCAGCTCCGAAAAAAAGAACCAAAAAAAAAAAAAAAAAAGAAAGTTGGGAAGTTTGGTGTCCATCTGCACCCCAGCACTAAGGCTGAGACACAGCTCTTCATACCCAAATCCTGCCCAGAGAGAGCTGGTCTCATAGAAGTGCGGACATACCTAAGATCACAAGCTCACAGACTCACAGGAGGAACAAGCTCCAGTCAGAAACAGCAAGAAAAGCACCCAATATACCAGAAAAGCAAGATTTGGATTTAAAATCACATTTCCTGATAATGATAGAGGACTTTGGGAAGGACATAAAAAACTCCCGTAAAGAAATACAGGACAACACAGGTAAACAAGTAGAAGTCCTTAAAGAGGAAACACAAAAACCCCTTAAAGAACTACAAGAAAAGAGGTGAAGGAATCAAACAAAACCGTCCAGGATCTAAAACTAGAATTAAAAACAATAAAGAAATCACAAAGGGAGACAACTCTGGAGATAGAAAACTTAGGAAAGAGATCAGGAGTCATAGATGCAAGCATCACCAACAAAATACAAGAGATAGAAGAGAGAATCTCAGGGGCAGAAGATACCATAGAAAACATTGACACAACAGTCAGAAAAAAATGCAAAATGCAAAAAGTTCCTAACCCAAAACATCCAGGAAATCCAGGACACAATGAGAAGATAATAGGTATAGAAGAGAGCAAAGATGCAAACTTAAAGGGCCAGTAAATATCGTCAACAATATTATAGAAGAAAACTTCCCTAACCTAAAGAAAGAGATGCCTATAAACATACAAGAAGCCTACAGAACTCCAAATAGATTGGACCAGAAAAGAAATTCATCTGGTCACATAATAGTCAAAACACTAAATGCACAAAATAAAGAAAGAATATTAAAAGCAGTAAGGGAAAAAGGTCAAGTGACATATAAAGGCAGACCTATCAGAATTACACCAGACTTCTCACCAGAGACTGTGAAAGCCAGAAGATACTGGGCAGATATCATACAGACCCTAAGAGAACACAAATGCCAGCCCACACTACTAATACCCTGCAAAACAATTAACATAGATGGAGAAACCAAGATATTCCATGACAAAACCAAATTGACATGATATCTTTCCACAAATCCAGCCCTACAAAGGATAATAGATAGAAAACTCCAACACAAGGAGGGAAACTACACCCTAGAAAAAGCAGGAAAGTAATCTTGCAACAAACGCAAAAGAAGAGAGCCTTATAAACATAATTCCACCTCTAACAACAAAAATAACAGGAAAAAACAATCACTATTCCTTAATATCTCTTAACATCAATGGACTCAATTCCCCAATAAAAAGGCATAGACTAAAAGACTGGATACATAAACAAGACCAGCATTTTGCTGCATGCAGAAATGCACCTCAATGACAAACACAGACATTACCTCAGAGTAAAATGCTGGAAAAAAATTCCAAGCAAATGATACCAAGAAACAAGCTAGAGTAGCCATTCTAATATCGAATAAAGTCCACTTTCAACCAAAAGTTATCAAAAAAGATAAGAAAGGACACTTCGTACTCATCAAAGGAAAAATCTACCAAGATGAACTCTCAATTCTTAACATCTATGCTCCAAATGTAAGGGCACCTACATTCATAAAAGATATTTTACTGAAGCTCAAAGTACACATTGTACTTTACACAATAATAGTGGGAGACTTCAACACCCCACTCTCATCAATGGACAGATCATGAAAACAGAAACTAAACAGAGACACAGTGAAATTAACAGAAGTTAAGAACCAAATGGATTTAGCAGGTATCTATAGAACATTTGCCCTAAATATATATATATATATATATATATATATATATATATATATATATATATATATATATTCTTCTTAGCACCTCATGGTACCTTCTCCAAAACTGACCATATAATTGGTCACAAAACAGGCCTCAGCAGATACAAGAACACTTAAATAATCCAATGAATCCTATCAGAAGACCATGGACTAAGGCTAGTCTTCAATAACAACAAAAATGACAGAAAGCCCACATACATGTGGAAACTGAACAATGCTCTACTCAATGATAACCTGGTCAAGGAAGAAATAAAGAAATTAAAGACATCTTAGAATTTAATGAAAATGAAGGTACAGCATACCTAAACTTATGGGACACAATGAAAGCAGTGCTAAGAGGAAAACTCATAGCTCTGAGTGCCTCCAAAAAGCAACTGGAAAGATCATACATTAGCAGCTTTTGACAGCACCCTCTGAAAGCTCTAGAACAAAAAGAAGCAAATTCATCCAAGAGGAGTAGATGGCAGGAAATAATCAAACACAGGGATGAAATCAAACAAGTAGAGACAAAGAGAATTATACAAAGAAAAAAAATCAACAAAACCAGGACCTGGTTCTTTGAGAAAATCAACAAGATAGATAAACCCTTACCCAGACTAATCAGAGGACATAGATACAGTATCCAAATTAACAAAATCAGAAATGAAAAGGGAGACATAACAACAGATACCGAGGAAATTTTAAAAAATCATGAGATTCTACTACAAAAGCCTATACTCAACAAAACTGGAAAATCTGGATGAAATGGACAATCTACTAGACAGATACCAGGTACCAAAGTTAAATAAGGATCAGATAAACCATCTAAACAGTCTCAGAACTCGTAAAGAAATAGAAGCAGTCAATAAAAGTCTCCCAACCAAAGAGAGCTCAGGACCAGATGTGTTCAGTACAGAATTTTACCACACCTTCAAAGAAGACCTAATACCAAAATTATTCAAACTATTTCACAAAATAGAAACAAAAGAAACACTACCCAATTCATTCTATGAAGCCACATTTACGCTTATATCTAAACCACACAAAGACCCAACAAAGAAAGAGAACTTCAAACCAGTTTCACTTATGAATATCAATGCAAAAATACTCAATAAAATTCTCACAAACTGAGTCCAAGAGCACATCAAAAGGATCACCCACCATGATCAAGTAGATTTCATGCTAGGGATGCAGGGATGGTTCAATATACGGAAATACATTAATATAATCCACTCTATAAACAAACTCAAAGGAAAAAACCACATGATCATTTCATTAGATGCTGAGAAAGCATTTGACAAAATTCAACACCCCTTCATGATAAAAGTCTTGGAAAGATCAGGAATTCAAGGCCCATACCTAAACATAGTAAAAGCAATATACAGCAAACAAGTAGACAACATCAAGCTAAGTGGACAGAAATTTGAAGCAATCCCACTAAAATCAGGGACTAGACAAGTCTACCCACTCTCTTTTTACCTATACAAAGTTGTACTTGAAATCTTAGCCAGAGCAATTAGACAACAAAAGGAGGTCAAAGGAATACAAACTGGAAAGGAAGAAGTCAAAATATCACTATTTGCAGATGATATGATAGTATACTTAAGTGATTCCAAAAATTCCACCAGAGAACTACTAAACCTGATAAAGAACTTCAGCAAAGTGTCTGGGTACAAAATTAACTCAAACAAATCAGTAGCCTTCCTCTACTCGAAGGATAAACAGGCTGAGAAAAGAAATTAGGGAAATGAAGCCCTTCATAATTGTCACAAATAACATAAAATACCTTGATATGACTCTACCCAAGCAAGAGAAAGATCTGTATGACAAGAACTTCAAGTTTGAAGAAAAAAATTGAAGATCTCAGAAGATGGAAAGATTTCCCATGCTCATGGATTGCCAGGATAAATATAAAAGGTGGCCATCTTGTCGAAAGCAATCTACAGATTCAATGCAATCCCCATCAACCTTCCAACTCAATAGAAAGAGCAATTTGAAAATTCATTTGGAATAACAAAAAACCCAGGATAGTGAAAACTATTCACAATAAAAGAACTTCTGGGGGAATCACCATCCTTGACCTCGAGCAGTATTACAGAGCAATAATGATAAAACTGTAGGGTATTGGTACAGAGACAGGCAGGTAGATCAATGGAATAGAACTGAAGACCCAGAAATGAACCCACACACCTATGGTCACTTGATCTTTGACAAAGGAGCTGAAACCATCCAGTGAAAAAAGGACAGCATTTTCAACAAATGGGGCTGGTTCAATTGAACGTCAGCATGTAGAAGAATGCAAATTGATCCATTCTTATTTCCCTGTATAAAGCTCAAGTCCAAGTGGATCAAGGGCTTCCACATAAGACCAGATACACTCAAGCTAATAGAAGAGAGAGTGGGGAAGAGCCTCGAACACGTGGGTACATGGGGGAAATTTCCTGAAAAGAACACCAATGGCTTATGCTCTAAGATCAACAATCAACAAATGGGATCTCATAAAATTGCAAAGCTTCTATAAGGCAAAGTACACTGTCATTAGGACAAAATGGCAACCAACAGTTTGAGAAAAGATCTTTACCAATCCTACACCTGATAGAGGGTTAATATCCAATATATATATATTTTTTTTCAAGAAGTTAGACTCCAGAGAACCCAATAACCCTATTAAAAATGGGGTACAACGCTAAGCAAAGAATTCTCAACTGAGGAATATCAAATGGCCAAGAAGCACCTAAAGAAATGTTCAACACTTCAGTCATCAGGGAAATGCATATCAAAACAACCCTGAGATACCCCCTCACACCAGTCAGAATGGCTAAGATCAAAAACTCAGGTGACAGCAGATGCTGGCGAGGATGTGGAGAAAGAAGAACACTCCTCCATTGTTGGTGGGATTGCAAACTGGTACAACCACTCTGGAAATCAGTCTGGTGGTTGCTCAGACTACATGAGGACCCAGCTATACCACTCCTGGGCATATACCCAAAAGATGCTCCAAGATATAACAAGGACACATGATCCACTATGTTCAAAGCAGCCTTATTTATAATACCCAGTAGCTGGAAAGAACCCAGATGTCTTACAACAGAGGAATGAATACAGAAAATGTGGTATATTTACACAATGGAGTACTACTCAGCTATTAAAAACCATGACTTCATGGAATTCTTAGGCAAATGGATGGAGCTAGAAAATATCATCCTGAGTGAGGTAACCCAGTCACAAAAGAACACACATGGTATGCACTCACTGATAACTGGCTATTAGCCCAAAAACTTGGAATACCCAAGATACAATTCACAGACCATATGAAGCTCAAGAAGAAGGAAGGTCAAAGTCTGGATGCCTCAGTCCTTCTTAGAAGGGAAAACAAAATATCCACAGGAGGTAGAGGCTGGGAGGGACTTGGGAGGAAGAGAGGAAGGGGAGGAGGAAAGAGGGGAGCAGGATCAGGTATGGTAGGAGACAGGGATGATATATAGGGGATCAGGAATTTGAATACACATGTCTAGCTCTGCCAGAGCCTGACAAATACAGTCATATGCTTGTAGCCAACCACTGGACTGAGCACGGGACCCCAATGGAGGAGTTAGAAAAAGGACTGAAGGAGCTGAAAGGGTTTGCAACCCCAACAATATCAACCAAACCCCCTACACACATACACACACACACACACACACACACACACACACACACACACACACACACACACACAAGCTCCCAGGGATAAAGTCACCAACCAGAGTATACGTGGAGTGACCCATGGCTCCAGCCACATATGTAGCAGAGGATGGACTTGTCGGGTACCAATGGGAGAAAAGGCCCTTGGTCCTGTGAAGGCTTAATGCCCCAGTGTAGGGGAATGTGAGGGTGGGGTGGTGGGAGGAAATGAGTGGGTGGGTGAGGGAACACCCTCACAGAAACAGGGGGAGGAGGGATGGGAAAGGGGATAACATTTGAAATGCAAATAAATAAGATATTCAATTAATAAAAAGAAAAAGAAAAAGAAAGTTGGGTCCATTTCCTTTCTAATCTGGAAATTAATGGTGTGAGTTAGTAATCAATGTGATAAATCCACTGTATTTTGAACATTCCTCCTTAAAAGAAAGGTTCATATTGCAAGAACCTCAAGTGTTTCCTAGAAGACCATAATTCTCCAAACATCCCTAAGCCTGAGCTGCAGTGACAGGCTCCAAGTATCTGTACAGACAGTCATAATAAGACTCTAGAGTGTGTTAGACAGTCAGAGGGGATCAGACCCACCTGAGAGGCTTAAAGGAACCAACTCTGGCTCCTGCTCCCTGGCTCCCACATCTGTTACGTGTGAGCATGGTGGGCAAATCTTCAGGTTGCTCCCTCCTTGATAGTTTCTCATTTTGTAGAGCCTAGTACTCTAAGTATTTAATAAAATGTTTTCCAGCTTGAGCGTGCCCTAACTGGGGAGTGGACTATCTCTGGGGCACTAAAGTTGATTCCATGATTCAGACCCTTCACCTAGACAAGGGAAAAACTACACAGGACCCATCATGGTTTCTTAAAACCATGTCCAGGTGTTTTAAATGTACCTAGACTGTGAAAATAAAACAATAAGAAATGTTTGTAGCACCAAGTCTCCCGGATATAATTAGATTCAATGGGAGCTTGGCAATTTATTCGTCCACATTAACAATCTGTTCATATGGGTATGATACAAACCAAAGGAAACAGATACAACGTTCTGGAAGATTACAAGCCATCAGCAGCAACCTATAAAAGTAAGATGTCAACTTGATTGTCTCAGGGAAAGATGACTTCCATAGCAGTCTCTGTTAGAAGTCATACACAGAGCACGGTCCCACCTGCACACAGCAAAGTTCAAAGCAAAGTGGGGCTGGGGGGTAGGAGGGGGGTTAAAAGATGCTTGCGAGTTTTCTCTGCCTTTCAACTCTTCTGATTTCCTCCATCATACTGTTTGAACAGATGTGCAGAAAGGAGCTCCAGCAGTCATTCTGCACACAGAGAGAATCTGCATTTAGTTCAGATAGCTGAGCGCAGGCAGGGTGCACCATGTTACCTGCCAGGGTAAGTCTGAGGACTTGGAACAGTGCTGCAGAGTGAGAACTGACCTGGGAGGCAGTCAGAGCTGCCGGCAGCCCCAGACTGTAGCCACTATTTTTCTATTCTTTAAATCTGGTTTTGATTGTTAGTGACATATCAAATGGATGTAGAAGGTGAATTTTAAAGGGGGGATATTTATATGAATAGGATATAGCCTTTTATTTTGGTAACTTTTCCTCTTTGGGGGAAAGATGATAACCATTTGATATGGTCATCGGTCTGTAGGAGAGGTAGCGCACAGTCCAGGAGCTGAGCACCCGCGGGCTGGCACGGTATCAGAAGGAGCCGGTGAGGGTGAAGTCCTAGAGGCAATCCTTCTAGAGTGTACCTGGCCGACTTCACGCCATCACCTTAAGAAACTGGAGACTGCTTTATCTCAGGGCATTGTAAGCAACACTTTCCATCCCAGGAGAAACTTAAAACTGTTACTGAGATCAGTAAGAAGGGCGGGCGGCCTGCTTCGGAAGCACCTCGCTATGCAGTCAGACTAAACTCAGCGGCCTCCCCAAGCCCTCCAGGATGTCCAAGATAAGCATGGCTCCCTGAGAAGCACTGAGAAAGTCTCCGTTTCTCCCTGCAGGGAAGTAGGAGTCCTGGAGCAGGTAGAGTTCTCTTCTTGCCCTCAGAGATAGGTGCTATTTTTCAGACTGAAAAGAATGCTTTAAAAAAATATTTTCAGTTTCTTAGTTAAACAAAGAAAAAGGTGACAGACATAATGCCAGCTGCTCTGTAACACTCCAGAAAAGCAAACGCTCTCCCCTGTCAGCTGCACTTGGAAAAGCAGTGTGGAGAGGGGGAAACCCATTTTAGTCTGCATGTGGCTGTCCATAAATAACCCTGAGATAATGCTTTGCCTCTGCAGTGGCCTCTCACAGGGCCTGCTGACAGGAGCCTCGGGTACCTGGCAAAGCTGACTGCCAGTGCAGTACTTTGAATTCCTTGTATTTCAGGGCTAGCATTGGCAGGCAGTCCAGACTATGCCCTTTTGGAACAAAGCAAACCCTGCTGGATGCAGAGGAGGGACCCCCTGCTGTCCCTGCGGTCACTATCATAAGGACCCTGTGCCACTTCTCTGGACTTGATCTTTCATTTGAACAATGAATCAAACCCAGACACAGCACAGCTCTGCAGGATAACATGTGTGCGCACTGTTCACGTCCTGTGTACAAAGCAGGGCCTGCTATAATGAAACCAAGGAGATGCAAATGAAAACTGGGCTCCAGAGCAAGAGGCTCCCTGCTTCTGGGTCTCCTGGCAGGGTGAGTGCAGGCGCATTCTGGGCTCAGGGAGGGCTGGCTGTTCAGGGAGAGCCTCTGGGCCTGGAGCTGGTGGGTGCCCACTCTGTCAATCCTAAATCACCATCCTCCAAGCTGTCTGTGAGCTCAGGCCTCAAGGAAATGCCTCCCTACCTGCCTACCTGCACATGTTGGCCCTAAGAGTTAGGTACAGCCTGCATCCACAGTGGCAAGACATGAGAGGGCAAACCCTAACTTTGTACCTCCTTGAGAAGCAGCCTCCTCTAAGGGGGTCCCTTGAGAGTCCACAGCCATATTTTATAGTACACTAACTTTACCAATTCAGACTACACGAAAGAAAGAGACTTAAGTCAGACAAAGGGGTTGTTAAACGGGGAAATAATAAGAATCTCAACTATATTTTTAAAACTCAATGAACAAACACATGGGACATGGAATCCTTGTGAATGATTTCTTTCTAAGGACACAGTGGTCAGCAGTATATATAACTGAGGTTCTGAACCAGCAAACACTGGACCATGGCAGTGGCTAAGTCACGACTCAGTGATCTGGGGCAGGTTAGGCCAGCACTCACAAAGCCCAGGGCAGATTCTACCTCAGGAAGCCACAGAGCTTCCAAGGTCAGGAAGGGTGTGGCTACTAACTGCCTACTAAGTTTTCAGCTGGTGTGACAGTCTTACATCAGAGGGCTGAAATGGAAGACGCCATTCAAATGTTCCTCTCTTCTCTAACTTGTCCCAGTCTTCATGTGCACCTCAAGAAACATGTCTACCTTAAAGTCCCCTCATGGGTAGAAAGGGAAGTGGGATGAATCTCCTGCAATATCTCCCTAGGGCTTCCTACCTCACCCCCAAACCCTCAATACAAACTGCCTTTTGATTCAGTTGGGGGAGAGGAGCATTTATTTGCTTCGGCCATACTGATACTCACAAATGAGTTTCTGAGTTAAGGGCTGGGGAGCTGGCCCTCTATGCTTTGGGTTTACAGACGTGAACCTCTGCAGGTCGGTCTAGCAAGGTGGTATGACACAGAAGCTCTCTGGCTTCACATCAGGGTTCTGCCTCCTCGCACTATGTGACCTCACACACCTTACTCACCCTCTCTGTGCCTCATTGCACTCAGTTCAAGGATCGTGATAACGACCGTACCTACTTCTGGGGCTGAAGCCAGATTACATGAATTGATCTTTGTAAATGCTAAGGAAAGCACCTAATGGAGTGTAAATACTCTGGTCGCCTTCCTCTTCATGTCCTCAAGCAAAAGTAGAATGCATAGCAATGACATCTTAAACATTAAGACCTTATTGAGACATCCCAAAGATGAGGAGACCACACCTGCTCCCTTCCAAGGTCAAGATTATTTCAGGAATGGGAGACCCAAGAGCAACCTGGGTTCAGGTCAAAGGAGACAATTCCAGTGGTCAAGGGAATAGGCACTGCCCAGACAATGGTGTGGAATTTGCTCATGACAGCCTAGACCTGGTGCCAACCCAGAGCAGGAGCCAGCAGGGGGATGACTGGCAGAGGGCAGTGGCTGCGTCCATGCTGAGGGTGAGGAGCAGAGGAAAGCCTTTACCTGACAAGAGAGTATGGTTCCCCTCTCCTGCCCAGCATGGAGCCAGGCCTCCAGGCTCAGTACAGTCCTGGATGAATTGTCCTGGATGAGCTGTGTTTGTCTCAAGTCTGCATCTAGCCTCCGAAGATGTCTTCTCTGCCAAGCATTCTGTTCCTTGTGAACTAAAGGAAATGTGTAGCTCCTTGGGCTGTACACTGTCAGCGCTTTAGCCAGGGGACACTGCCATCCAAGGAGTGTGCCGAGAAATCTCAGGGCCCCGTGACATCTTCTGCCACTCACGAAATGTGATTTTGTTAAATAACCCCATTAGTTCAAAGACTTAAAACAGGATTTTTTTTTAACTTAGAACCTTCCTTAAAAAAAAAAAACGAGCTCCCTCTGTCTGCACTGTCATGATCTTCCAACGCCCCAACAATCCTGTCTTCTGCTGTTGTTGTTTTCAATGCACATGCTCTGAACTTCTTCCCGAAGTTTGCTCCCAGGGAAGGGAGAGCCATTCGCCTGCTGGAAGCACTGGTACACAGAAGAGTGATTAACCTCCAAATACTAACAAAAGGAAATCTGACAACCGGAAAAACGTGACACAGATGCACATCCAAGTGCCCACCCTCAGGTCACACTGTGTGGTCCTCAGGGCCAAACTCAGCCCCAGGAAACAGATATCAGACAGACAGACATGTAGTTCCCATCCTCTAGTCAGGGTATTGAGCCACAAGATGTCATACGGTTCTTTCTAAAGTTTCAGATAGAAAGTATACTCTCCATCACTTTATGAGGTCATTGGCACCTCGGGATGAGAGTCCCTCCACTTTCTACCCTTCACCCACCTCTCCGGTCTTGGTGAACCCTGCTGAACCTGATGCAGCAGAACTTCTGAACTCTGCAAGCAGAAGGTCTGCCATAGCAGAAATGCCAACCCCAACCCTGCCTGGAAGCGGCTGCCGGGAGGCTGAGAAAGGCCAGCTTCTCAGGGGCCCACTCCGCCTCTGTAACCAGGATGAGAGCACACGGTAAGCACTACCTGGCACAGCAGGGGTGAGCAGGCGTGGAGGGTTCTAGTTATCCCAAGGCTACCCTGAGGCACCTGAGTAAAGTGCCTGACTAGGGTATCCAGGCCCCCACCCCTGACCAACGGTCATTACCAATGTGCAGCTGCAACCCTGCAACAAAATGTCCTCAGTGTTTCATCCTGCTAGGGAAATCCAGGCCTTGGTTTTAACATATGTCTGTATGTATGAGCAGAGAGCAGCACTTGAGGATCTGGGGACAGTATAACATGGGCTTGATCCTTCAAGAAGCCTCTAGAATTCTCATAGGAGAAAGTAGAAATTGAAACCCCAACATAGTCAGGCACCATTCGAAAGGCAGGCAACTTGAAGCACTTGGAGGTACCCATGGAACATAACACTACTGCACGGCTCAGACATGCCACATTTTTGGAGAGGCCATGGCACACAAGTCTGCACCAGAGACTCAATGCACATGCCATTTGTCTCATAAGTACCATGTGTGTCCATTCTACAGATAGGGAAAACTGAGGCTTTGAAGGCTTGAGGGGCTTACTTAAAAATACTGTATTTTGAGACTCTAGTGTATGGCATTCCTGAGTCTGCAGTCCTCCAATTGATGTCTCAAGAGTAGCCTCTGGTACCTGTCTGGGCCCTCGGACAGGTAATGTATCCTACCTTCCCTATCTGTGAGGTATAAATAATGCCTACCCTGGCCATTCTGCTACACTGATCAAATGGTCCCCATAAGAAAGCTAAAAGATAGATCAGTTTGAGTATCATTTTCAGGGCTGAACCATGTATTTGAAGAATCAAATATGTGGGTAGGAAATAGTTAATCACTGTTAATTATTTAATAGAGATGACAGAGTTAAAATTGAATTGTGAAGGTTCTGACATAACACTTCCCTGGTCCTAGCTCACACATAAAAAGTCACGGCCTCCAAAAGGCATGCACGCCCTCTCCAGGAATAAATGTCTGTGCTGGGTGAGGTGGATAAGCTTTAAACCACCTTTAGAAGCTAACCATTCTACCGCTCGGCGAATCAGACATATGGCTTGGGACAAAATGTCCAGAGAGTGTAAAGTACAATGCTCTGAGCAAATGGAGTCCCTGGTACAGGAAAGCCACTCCCATGTTAACTCCTTAGTTAAACTATGAGATATGAGAGTAAAAATGAATTTTAATTAGCATGATTTTATTATGCATTATGGAAGTAACTAAATGTTCCAAGTGGGTCTTTAAGGTATTTCCCTTAGTCCTAAAACTTCAGACATCCAAGTTCAAAACAAAATTTCAATTAGGAAAGTGAGAAAGTATTTGAACTGATAAATACTTTATATTTACACAGATTCGATAGAGGATGCCAAGGATACAACCACCAACTGGGCTTCAAAGCAACGTATGCGTCTTGAGCGTGAGCGTCTATGGCTCATACATACATTCATCCCTTTACTTTCTGGCTTGTACAACAAGTATTTCTTGTATAGCTCTTTTATGTTGTCCGTGGCCTAAAAACGCCCAAGAACAAAAATTCGACCTCGTGACTATGACTATAGATATTTGGTGGCTGGTTCTTATGTCAGCAGGGTCAGCACTTACACTTACTAAGCCTCATGATTGGCAGGAACTGAAAGCCATACCTACGCCCTGGTTTTCCTTTGTTTAAATTCAGCATACATGTGTATCATACAGAGAATGTTTCTGAAATACAAAGCAGGTCCCTCTCCCTTTCAGCAAAAGCGACTTGAGTCAACACCTACCATTCTTATAGCGGTGACATTAAACTTACAGTAAGACTTAAACAGAGCCCAGGAAGTACACCAACAATGCCAGCTTAATTCTCCAAAGTGTGAAGATGGGTGCAGGTTGAGGGGAAATGCCTTCAGAAAGCAGGAAGAGGAACATGTTCTCAGAGATGCAGCAAACACACATGGGGGAGGAACTCCAGACTCATAGCCTGATCTACTGAAGGGCTCTGGGCCAGAAAGAAGGGTCAACGGGCAAATTTTAATGAAGAGCTATCTGAAACTAGTTCCATAGTGTAGACTGCAGGACAAAGAGGCTTCCAGGGCTTTGAGGTATGTTGGTCAGTCTTCCTTCTTTCCCCCCTTCCTTCCTTCCTTCCTTCTTTCCTTCCTCCCCCTCCCTCTCCTCCCTCCCTCCCTTCCTTCATTTTTTTTTAAAAAGCAAGGGCTCACTATGTAGCTCTGGCTGGCCTCAGACCTGCAGAGATCCACCTGCCTCTGCAGTGCTCGGATTAAAAGCAGGCTGACCCATGCCTGGCTGTGCTTGGTTCTTCACAGGAATTCCTACAATGGTCCCGTGGTCCAGCCTTAGATGCTGAAGAAAAGAAACAATATAAAAATTCCTAGGAAACTGCTACACTCATGTTGATGCCCTGATTGGATCCTCTGCAACTGGAGAGGGAAGGAATGTTAGGACTCTACAGCCAACACTGAGCGGCCTTTAGGCCTCTTAATGTATCTGCCCTAACAATCCACCCTTGTGACCTCCTGGTAAATCTTTTTGGAATGCACAAACAGATCTCTAGCTTCCACAAACCCAAAGACAACATCCAAGACCTACAGGAGAGATTTTTCCACGTTTTTGGTAACCTACCTAGTATTTCCAAATACCTTGATTTATGACTTTCTTTGTTCTGAAACCATAAAAAGTTTCATGGAACTGTAGCCACATTAGAACATAATGTTTGAGGCAACCAGAATCTGTGCCACCGAGCTGCGATCATCCAGCATAAACCACCTCTTATTCCCGTTGAGGTCAAAGCTGTGGTTTTGCTATTAGAACAGGAAGACTGGTGAAGCCCAAACTGAGTTTGTAACTTAGCTGTCCTTGATGAATCAATGTTAATTTGTTATTTTTGACAAATGCACACATGGCAACACTGAGGTGTCCCCAGGGAACACGGTGATGCAAGCACTCTCCGGCATCGTGTTTTTTCAACTAACTTGAAATATTCTAGAATAACAACTTTATTTGAGAAAAGGATCTGACACGGAAGCATAACACTAAAAACAGATGAGTGGGCACTGCTCCACTTCTTCTCTCTCACTTCCTCTGCGGGCCGTCCTGAACTCCACCAGCCTGTCAGGGAGAGAAACGCCGAAAAGCGAGGCGAGAGGACTCTTGGCGAGAGGACTCTTGGAAAGTCTCACCCTGAGAAACCTGCCTCTGAGCACCCCACTAAATCTGGAGTCAGTGGAACCCAAGTGCCTCCTGACTGACCAGGAGTGCCATCTGATCCGAGCTGCCTGATGGCCTGTGTGCCCAGCTGAAACACGTATCCATGGGCTAGTTACATTGTTTCTTTGAAGACTGGAAATTAAGAGGCAGAACCAGAAGGAGATGCTTAATCAGGCAAGTCTGCCTGCAGGAAACAAAATGAAGCAGATAGAAAAGAAAGCAGGCAGGACCCAGAAGGAGGAGCAGACTGTGACTGTGGCAGATGCAGGGAGGTGCACAGAGCCCACTGGGGCACAGACTGGGGGCTCTCTTCATGATCCCTCCTGGGGTCAGTGGTCAGCTTGCCTAGATCTCTCCACAGGAAATCTTAAGACAAACTTCTGTCAGATGAAGAACAGAAGTGAACTTCCTGCAACCAACTTTGGCCTCTCCATTTCCCCCTATAAAAAGCAAGCAACTCAAGGATAAGATATTGAAGGAAAGAGAACTCTGAACTGATGTTAAAAGCTCATGAGTTCCCCGTGCTGCTGCTCCCAGGCCCTGGGATTCCACTTCTTCTAAAGCAGAAGTAGTCTGTAAGCCACCTGGCAGACACAGACTCCTTTTCTTACATTAGCCTCTTACTCCTAGAATATCACCTCTGGAACGCAAGATGGACGGGTGCCTGTCTGAATAGGAACTAGTGCCCTACACTGAGAAGACCATTCACAGTCAACTCAAGGTTCCAAAAATAAAAAAAAAAATCATCATTCAATCCTGTCATTAATTCAGGGACTGTGTGCATACTCATTTCACTATAACACAATTATTTTGCTCATTAAACATTTTGTGTGCCAGGGACGTCTATGAGATCTAATAAGTGGTTTCCAGAACTACACTGCACATTGATTGGAAATGTTAATTAGCTCTAAGTGAACAACATATGGAAGTCAACAGAGAATCCAGAAGGGAAAGAAAGGGAGGGGAGGGGAGCCTCACCACAGACAACAGCTCTTCCCCTTCTCCACAGCAGATTCCTCTGGGTCTAAATTCTTGGGTCAAGGAGATGACAGGAGTTATTGATGAGAGTGGTCACAACAGCTACTGGATATTAGAAAAGCTTAAACTATCCAATACAAGATGGCCCTGAGACCCTGCAGTGCAGGAGACCACTAAGGGCTCACCACAAAAATCAAGCAGCACATAGACGACACCCTTCTTGTACTCAGATTAGGCTGCATCTGGTGAAGGCAGCCTCGCTCAACAGAGACAACTGTGACAGAGAAGACTCACACAGACTTCTAAAACTTAAGTTAGAAGATAAAAAGTGACAACTTCCTGTCTGAGAAATTAAAGACGTCGGTGTTGTCATATATCATATAGATATCAGAGAATTTCGCCGAAACTGGTACTTCATGTGTCTTTATATCACAAGCTCCAAATTAAAACAAAACCAAACAAAAAAACCTGCACCAAGCAATTCATGTCAGCACTTATCAAATCCCATAAGATTTGATTCTGCTTTCTCCCATTAGTTATATATTTGGCTACTGTCCTTTAGATTCTCAACATTTAGTCTTTTACCTGCAAAAGACTAGGGACCCAGAAAATTCAAATGTGCTTGATGAACTTGAGTGGGTTTTTCTAGTAAAACCGGAAGAAAGTGGACCTTAGGTGGAGAGGGGATTTCTCATGATACAGAATTCAGATGATCACCTGCACCACATGGATTTGCTCTAATGCTTCTGGTTCAATCCAGTTCACACGATCCAGGTAAATGAAGCATGCCAATACAGTATTCAAAATCCTCCAAGAGAGAAAAAGCCAGTGGGTATCCAGTGCATAATTCAGATGCAAATTAAAACACTTTCCCCCAGTATTTTCAAGGCAGGGTTTCTCTTTGTAGTTCTGGTTGTCCTGGAACTCACTCTGTTAGACCAGGCTGGCCTCACAAAGTCCTCTGCTTCCCAGGAGCTGGAATTAAAGGCCTACAGCACACCACGTATCCTAGAACACATTATTAAAGGTACTAGATGAACCAGCTAAGGATCCTTTGTCCAAAACCCTTCACGTGGGAAGCATTTCAGATGAGTCAGAAGGATATAACTAGAGGGCGGGACCTAAGTCTCTTCTACATCCCATACACATACCTGGATATATCTATAATATTCCTGATGTATATTTTGGTCGCCACCTGTCACATGATGTCTGGTACACAATTTTCCACTTGAAGTGTCACACTGGTTCTCAAAAAGGGTTGGATTTTAGAATATTTCTGATTTTGAATTTTCAGACAAGGGAAATTACATTGGTCCAGTCGCATAATAGCTTTAGTCGAAGAAAATGTATTGTCCCAACTTCGGTATGTTTCTACGAAGACTCTGGATCAACCTGCTCTACTTCCTCACTTCCGCTTCCTGCCTTAGTCGAGGCTGAGACGCCCCTTTTCACTTGCTGTGGAGATCCTTAAAGTTGAGGATTCTGCTGAGACTTCACTTCTAACCCAAAGCAATAGCAAGACCTCCGGCGGGGCTCAGGCCACCAAGCAGGAGCAGGCCTGTGACAGAGAACCTGTGGCCTCGCCCTTTTTTGCTCTCCTGGTAAATTCCTGTGGAGCAAGGAACAAAGGATGGACTAAGAAATCTGCCTTCCCCTTCAAGTGTGCCCAGCTCTGCTGGTGTTGCAAGTCAGAAAGCTAACCTTTGTCTCTGTACAACACAATGAGACAAAAACGAAGCTATGCAAAAATTAGCAAGCTAAAGGGAAGAGGGCCAAATTCGAGAGCCAAGGGAAGCCACAGGGGGCGCCATGGCTCACAGCAGAGACGACTGCACTATGGACTTAAGAGTGAGGGACAGGTTCACACTGACTACAAAACACAGTGAACAAGTCCCAGGCTTTGGTGGTATTATGTAATAAGAACTGCCAACGGATTTGAGTGTACTTCTTACCAACATCTAAAGTAGAACGGTCATATTCCATAGCCACAGACCCGCCCCCAAAATACCAAAATCCTCAAGTCTCTTACATAAAGTCTGCGCAGCCGGTGCAAAGAACCCGCACTCACCTTCTAGAATGTTTAATTCACCTCTAAGTTACAAAGTATCTAACACTGGCAATGCTGAATGGTTGTTCCACTGTGCTTTTTAAGAGAGTAATTTCGAGAAAAAAAATCTGTCCATGTACAGGACAGGTGGAGTCTTTTAAAATATATTTTTTCTGAAGTTGGCTGAATCCACGGCTGTGGAAAGCACAGCTATGGAAGGCCAACTGTACTCTGCACAGGACAGTTGGGCTCTCAGAGGCTCTTCACATAATCGACAACATTGTTTGGGGAAGAGGTATAAACTATTCTCTAAATATATGCTGTCTTAAATAGTGTTTTTATTAATTGAGAATACTGTATTTTGATCATATTCATACCTTATTTTAACTCCTTCCAGATCCTCCCCACCTACCTACCCAATTTTTCATGTGCCTGCTCTATCTACCTACATATATATACCTATGTATCTGAAATGCCCCTAATAGATCTGATCTAATCTATCTCCCATCCTAATTCACTCACCCCATAGAGTCCAGCTTCTGTTAAATGACTAACCCTGGACGTGGTACCTTCCCTGGAGCGTGTTCCTAGCTAGCTTTATGTCAACTTGACACAAGCTAAAGTCATCTGAGAGGAGGGAACTTCAATTGAGAAAATGACTCCATAAGATTAGGCTGAACCTCAGGCAGTGCCAGGCGTGGCCTCCCTCCTGTGGTGTGGATCTCAAGTTGGACCCAGGAGGGAGGGCCTGGGAGGAGAGGAAAGAGGGGAGGCTGCAGAAAAAAATAAGAATTTTAAAAAAGAGATTAGGCTGTAGGCAGGCAAACATGTAGGGTACTTTCTTAATTTTCTCGAATAATGGGGGAAGGTCCAGGTGGGGAACTGTGTTCTTTAAAAATAAATGAATGAATGAATGAATGAATCAATCAATCAATCAATCAACCAATCAATCAATCAATCAATCAATTATAAGAAGGTGACCGAGCAAGCCATGAGGAATAACTCAGTAAGCAACACCCCTCCGTGGCCTCTACCTCAGCTCCTGCCTCCAGGTTCCTGCCCTCTTTGAGTTCCTGTCCTTGGCTTCCCTCAACAGACTGTGACTTAGGATACAGAAGCTAAATAAACCCTTTTCCCACCTCAAGCTTCTTTTGGTCATGGTGTTTCATTGCAACCATAGTAACTGTATGACGCCAACTTGTAACTTCTTTAAAGAAAACTGATTTCCCTCCCTCAGCAGAAATCAGGTGTCAACAGCTCTTCAGCTAGGAATAGGACAAGACATTTTGCCCTCTTTCTTTCCTTTATGCTGGGACTTCAGTTATCATTTTAGACCAGTAAGAGGGATGTCTTCTAGAGATGCTATTAGTACTAGACAAGTCCAAAAGGTCAGGACAAAGAGACAAAGAGAAACTGTTACAGTCCTACCTGAGATATCGTCACTAAGTCCCATCCTTACTGGGTATGCCAGTGAGTCTCCTGGGAGTAATTCTACATAGTAGAGTGAAACTCCCAACTCTTCCCCCAAAAAACATTATTAAAACCCCCACCTGAGACCAGCAGGATGGCTTAGCTTGAATTCTATCCCTGGGACCCAAATGGTAGAAGGAAAGAATCAATTCCTGAAGGTTATACTCTGACCTACACACACACACACACACACACACACACACACACACACACACACACACACACACAGAGAGAGAGAGAGAGAGAGAGAGAGGCGATAGATAGATAGATAGATAGATAGATAGATAGATAGATAGATTAATAGATAGGATGGTGGGTGGATTTTGGATGGATGGAAGGAAGGAAGGAAGGAAGGAAGGAAGGAAGGAAGGAAGGAAGGATGGATGGATGGATGGTGGGTGGACATAATAGAATCCTGTAACCCCATTCAGGAAACCCACCTATGACAGATAAATTATCCTCCAAATGAAGACCCTCTAACAACCACTGATTTTCCTTTTGTTCCTTCTCAGACAGCAAGGCTTACGCTACCCACATAGGAACAAATGCTGCATCATGTAGAGGAGAATTTCATGCATTTACTTTGATCATATTCAGCCCCTCTCACAGCTCCTCCCAGATCCCCCACATAACCCCCAACTTTACGATTATGCGCCTATCTCCTCTCCAGTCTCCTTCCCAATCCCTCCCCTCCCTTACCCCTCCCTCCTCTCTCTCCACCCCCAATGGAGTCCAGTTTTTATCAGCCAGCAGCATCAGAGACCCAGGGACTGTGAGACCTCTTTTCATCTGAATGAGGTCAAAGCCTGACTGCCCAAGCAAGGTCCACTCTGGCCATCCTCACAGGCTTACAATGGAGGACTACCATGCAGCTGCCGTGAAGCACTAGGAAGGAAAAACAGCTGACTGGCACGTCACAAACATCCCCAAATGTTTCTTCTTTCCTTTTTGTCCAAACACAGCAGAACATTCTTTCTCCCTGCCTATTAAGGTTGGATGATGTATGGCCTGAAACAGTGAAATGATATTTTCACAGACCTCATGGTACCCAGAAGTCTCTGGTTGGCATATGAGGATCTGCAGCATGACCTAGCTATCCTGAAGGAAGCTTGAAGGATAGGATACTGCTGGAGCTAACCATCTGGGTCACTGCCTCACCAGCCTCTGACACTTGGTCCAAATAATGACCAGAATGAGGTTGGGTCCTTTACTGTGTATTATAATGCTAAATACTGGCCCCAAGGACTGGTTGCCCACCAGGGATGAGAGAATCACCACGGAGACCCAAGTGATGCTAATTGGTGAATAAAGATACCTACAGCCTACAGCTGGGTAGAAGATAGACAGGGTTTTTGTTTCCCAGGCAGGTCAGAGGCAGGGGACTGCAAGGAAGGAGAGAGGACTGTATGACACAGGGTAGGACTCAAGAAAACATGGCCATGAGGGCTGGCCAACTGGAGTTAAGAGCTGCCCCGATGGAACATGGCAAGTTATAATTCAGGGTTACTGATGGGGAAGTAAATTCTAATAACTTAGAGGGTAGATGTCTGCCTGCTCTAGTGCCTTAAAGGCTTATTATAAATATAAAGGCTGGGCAGAGGACGTATACAGGCTGGACCTAGGCCCCCCCAGCAGATGCATAGCTTGGCCTTCATGTGGGTCCTGAACAACTAGAATGGAGGCTATTCTAAAAGCTGTTGCCTGTAGGTGGGATATTTCTACTAGTTGGGCTGCCTTGTCTGGCCTCAGTGGGAAAGGAAGCGTCTAGCCTCACAGAGATTTAAAGTGCCAGGGTAGGGGGATACCCAGGGAGCCCCAACTGGCTCAGAGAAGAAGGGGAAGGAGAGGGGGGAAGACTTGTGGGAGGGGTGACCAGGAGGGGACAGTGAAGTAAAGTGAATACGTAAAAATTTACACACACACACACACACACACACACACACACACACACACATGAATGAAGGTTGGGTATCTTTTATCTGGTAACTGAATGATCAAAGGCAGGGTAAAAACCCCCAAATTGAGATTAAATATTTTCTACAACTCCAGAACTTGCTGTTTGGGTACTGGTCTCATTGCTAAGGCCCAGGGCCTGTAGCAGATACCAGTTTTAAAAGGCCTAAGAATGAGACCACTCAAGAGTCCACATTCCTCAGAGAACATTCCACATCTGAGTACTTACTTCCAAAGATGGCAGTCATGTTCCAGCCTGTCCTACACCCTTGGTCAGGGTCAACCTGACACCCAAGGCATCCTTGGGGTCCTCCAAGGAGGGGGCTTCCTGTTTATGGGCCTTGTGGAAGGTCTCCAGGGCAGTGCTTCATGAAGGCCAAGCAAAAGCACTAGAAACTATCAGAAGGCCTCTCACTGGGGTCTCTCCTGAGGACCCCCTTGGCTGTGCAGCCAGAGGGCAGCCCTGCAGGACATGTGCCCAGGGCGAGTTTGCTAACCCTGCCCTTAATCACAGCTGTGGCACGACATTAACAGTGAGAAATAAACAGCTGGAGTGTTTATCCAAATTATGGCCAATCTGATCAGCAACTCCTTTCTCTGAATCAGACTCCTCAGACACGAGTCGGGGCGCCTGGGTGGACACGGAGGGAAGAGTGAGCCCAATACAAGCTGTCATGTTGCCTTGGCATGACAGAACGTCTTCAAAGCCCTTCTCAATACTAATTCTAGGATTCTAAGAATGTGACTCACTATGTATTAAATTTCCATGAAAAAGAGGGAAGTGATGCTTAAATTCTAGAAAACTAGAAGTTTCCTAAATCTAGGTGATACCCATGAGAAAAAGAGTGAGAAGAGACTTAAAACATTAAAGTTCCCATTAAATCCTACCACCCAAGATAACCCACTCACCATGCTGAAGTCCTGTTGACGTCCATGTAAATACAACACAAGCAATATGTGTTGTGGTCCTAGTCGCGAGTCATACCACAATCACACTCACAGACGAGTGAGGACTTAGAGCTCGCAGATTCTTTCTTCAAAAAGAAATGCTGTGCTCAACAAATGTACCCAGTGATCTCCAGCGCTGGACAGAAACTGGCGAGGCCATTTTTCTAATCCATGGAGAATTTGTTTTTAGTCAAGACAGAATCCAGCCTCCAAGCCACTGCTCTGTGTGAGTGACCATGCCTCAGCACGCCGAGCAAAGGGAGGGAGATGCACACCCCAGCACACAGGATGGCTTAATGCCTTCCAAACAGCTGCCATCCTGCTGTGAACTCTGGGAGGCAAGGCTGTAGTTTATTGTCAAAGCTGAGGGAATAACAGGGCTGAGAGGGGAGGTGAATGGAAGATAGGAGGAGAGAGGAGGGAAGGGATCACCACCTCTGGACAGCAGTAGTGCTCTAGATACAGAATGTGGCAGTTTGTCCTGATTCTCATGTGGGCAAGGGCTAAACTGGGATGAGCACGTCCTCCAGGACCTGTAAGCCAGCCCCAATTAAATGTTGTCCTTTATGAGAGTTGCCTTGGTCATGGTGTGTGTTCACAGCAGTAAAACCCTAAGACACATACTTTATAAAAATGCACAATGAGGTCATTTGTGCACAATGAGGTCATTGACAGATTCATATCAAAAATCTCAAAAATGAATCTGTATAGGTCAAGTATGGTATCTTTGTTACCTGAGGTAGAGGCGCCAGCTGGGATGAGCTTGGGAACATCAGGGCTGAGCCTGTGGTACCGTGAGGTTCAAACCCTCTGAGGAACAAGTCATGCACATGAAGGGCCTGGATCAGCTTCCCCACAGAACACACCTCGGCTGTGGCTCTGCACAAATCCAAGACAATGGCCCTGTGTTCAGTGCATGGGCACTGTGCCACACGAGTCCTTATAGAATATAAGCCCAAGTGGCTGGTGTCCTCAGCGGGTCATCAGAACTGAAATAGATGTGATGTGACAAACCGTTTTCAGTACAAAGGGCGTTTACAGTCAGTATTCATCGTCCCTGTCTAAGCATACACAGAAATAGTGAATTTTCATCATCAGTTCCTATAAAGATGATCAAAGTTGACATTTTAACAGATTAAAGGCAAAACACATGCACAGTGAGGAAATAAAAACCTTTAAGCAGAAAATCACGTACAATCCCCCACACCCCTGCCCCCTGAGGTCCTTGCTCAGAGGACTTCCTTGCCCTGCCCCACTGTTCCAGGAAAGCACAGGCAAGGGTGGCAGCTATTTTAAGAGAAGCTCTCTGTCCTCTGCACTGAGGAAGGTGACTCCAGAGAGCCTTCTGAGGATAAACGCATGGCCTCTTCATTCGTGTGAAAAGTCTGGCTAGTGCAACCGAATGCCACATCTCTCAGAACCCAAGTGATTGTCTGTACAACTTTAATCCCAGAACCTGGCAGAGCTGGTCTCAGCTAAGATGTGTTTAGTATAGTTTAACAAATATTAACCTCAGATCTAGTTTAACAAAGATCACAGCATCTAACTCTAATCAGTTCACTCCAGAAAGGTCGCGGGTTTCTTTTTACTGTGCTTTATGCTGAGGACACTGACCACTTAGTCTCATATTCATATTCTCTCTCTCTCTCTCTCTCTCTCTCTCTCTCTCTCTCTCTCTCTCTCTCTCTCTCTCTCCTCCTCCTCCTCCCTCCCTCCCTCCCTCCCTCCCTCCATGGGTGTGTGTGTGTGCTCGCACATGCGCTCGCATATGCACACACACCAAGGCCAGAGTAGGACATTATGTGTCTTAAGCTATCGTCCTCTGCCTTGTTACTTTGAAACATGGTCTCTCACTGAACCAGAAGCCTGCCGTTCTGGCTAGGCTGGGATGCCCTGTCACTGCCCTCTAAGTGCTGGGGTTACAGGTACCATCAATACAACCAATACCTTTTGAGACAGTACTAGAAGAGTGCAGATTCTCAGCCTTCCAAGGCACATAGCCTGTCTGTCACAACTGCTAACTGTAACATGTGTGCTTGTGTGTTGGTGTGGCTATGACCCAACTTCCCTTCTGTCATTGGTCAACCCCATCCCATCTGAAAGGTTTTCTCTCTTCTAGCATGGGCAGACCTAAGCACACTCCCCTCATGTTTCCAACTGCCTCAGCTGATGGTATCTATAATCAGCATTGCCTATATGGGGCCAATAGGAGTGGGCATCAGATGTGCTGGCATAGTCTCGTAACAGCACTCAACAGGTGTGACCACTGTCTTCTTCACAATGAAACTAAGCCTTTTTGTATACATGGAAAAGAATTTTTCAAGCCTCACATAACTTCTCTCTGGCATTGAAGATGAGGACTAAATGTGGATTTGGAGCAAGTGGAGAACCTCGGTGGTAGTTACTTTTCTCAAAGTCGAGTCAGGAAGATCTGGGGGAAGGAAGGGCCAGCAGTGGATGCAGAACATGCAGTCTCAGTTAAGGTCCTGCACCAACAGGGATGGAATTTAACTCCACAAAGGAAACGAACCTCTTCTGTTATATCCCAAGGACTTAAGAGAGGAAAGACAATTTAAGTTCTCCTATTTCAACTCATCCCTTGTAAGCTTTTATACCACTCTCCACTCCTTTGAAATTCACGCCCCATGGTTCTTTACTAATTCCCTGATTTCATGAATATTCCAGGTTAAAAAAAAAACATACTTAACACTCAAAGTCAACACCCACAAATGGGGAAAAAACAAGTGACCTTTATCCTTCTGGGTCTAGGTTACCTCCCTCTGAATGACTATTTCCAATTTCATCCATTTACTGTAAATTACATAATTTTGTTTTTCTTAATAGTGGAATGGCATCCTGCTATATACATGTACTACACTGCATTCACCAGTTGACACACCTCTGCACTTGTTCTCTTTCCTTTGTGAATAGAGCATCAGTGAGCATGGATTAGCAGCCATCTCTATGGCAGAATAGTCTTTTGGAGGAGGTCATGTAAGGTGAGATAGATAACTCCAAAGACTTTTTGAAAAATCACATGGGAACTTACCTATGACTATAGAAACTTCCTAAATACATCACACACACACATGCACACACACACACACACACACACACATATACATGCACACACACACATACATGCATACACATGCACACACACACACATGCACACATACATGCACACACATGCGCACACACACGCACATGTGCACACACACACACACACACACTGTATCTATATATGCATGTGGAAAGAGAGGGAGAGAAGGAGAGGAAAGAGGGAGAATGAGAGGGAAGAGAGAGAAGGGAGAAGGGAGAGAGAGAGACAAAGAGACAGAGAGACAGAGACAGAGACAGACCAATCGACCGAGAGTTAGTTAAAATGTGGTTACTCTTATAATGGGGAAACCATAGCCCTTCCTGTATACCATAGGCTAACACCTAAAAATTCAATTACTAGGAATGGGTTTCTTCCTTTGGGCTTGTTGACCGTCTAGGTCACATATACCTGTCTAAATATTATAGGACATTGCCAATGCTGCTGGTTACTCTCCAGAACTTGACAGTGAGCTCCTATTGATGATGACACCACATACTTGAGTCCCGGAACATAGAGATATCAAGCTAGTAATAACCTGAAAGCCTTATCCCTTATCCCCACTGTCTAGTTTTCACAGTGCTAAAAGGTACTGTGCAAATTTGCAAGGGGAAAATTCACGAGTCTCACCCATCTGTGAACCTGTGAGCAACAAGTCACGACAGGTCTGGGAAGACAGGCCCACTGCCATAGCGGCATGAGCTCACAGGAGTAACCAAAACTTTCTGGCTGGATTTAAGTTCCGCTCTACACAATGAAACCAATATCTGGCACCACAATTGGGCCAAGAACCTGTGACTAAACAAGGTCAGAGGCCACAGGGAGAACCTACTAGTGTATTCTGCCAAGTAGACATAGTATTAAACTGACTCCTAATGACTCATCGTTACACCCAGGCTAAGGCATCTCTCAGCTCCCACTAGAGAAGCTGAACTAGAGAGTTCCTCCTGCAGGAGATGATGATTTACACAGGTACCCAGAACTGCCAAGGTGCAGACAATAAGAGACTGCCAAACGTGTAACTCTAAGTGGAGTATCTGCACGACCCACTACACCACCACGCCCGGGCCCGAGGCTCAGTGACCATTGTAGAAGCGGTGAAAACTGTTAGAGCCAGGGGTGGTAAATGGAGCCAAGGAGGCAGTGCCCATAACATAACATAACAGTGTCCATAACAGTGCAGCAGCACACTTGAGCTTACAGTAATTAAGTCAGCATGCACAAGCTCATGCCACACCAAGCATGGAGAAGGAAGGTGGACATGAAATCTCACCCCTGAGTGGGATTAGCAACTGATAGCTGTTGGGAAAGGGAGAGCCAGATCACCTGACAGCGTTGCCCCAATAGATCAACCACACTCCATTGGAATGTCACCCTTCCCTGCCGTGAAAGTATGGGCAGCACAGATGGCCTGGGTGGGTAGGAAATCAAAAGAGAAGGGAGCAGGGGGAGGGGAGAGTAGATCTGGGAGAAGTGGGAGGGTGTACGTATGGTTCAAACTCGATGTATGACATTTTCTCTTCTTTTTTTCTCCCTCCAAACCACACTCCCTTTCCTTCTTTCAAACTCATGACCTTGTTTTTTCATTACCTGTTATAACAAATGCACATGTATGAGTGTATGAGAGTGTGAGTGCTCTTAAATACATAAATATGAGCTGCTTATCTTGTATAATGTTACTTGTTTGAATAGGTTTGCAGGACCAACCACTTGGTATTAGATAAACAATTGGTTAGCTCTTCCCTGGAGAAAACTATTCTCAAAGGACTAATGTTTTAAAAAGAACTAGTTTCTAAAAAGACAACGTCTCCGTCTACACTCTTACACTTTGTGATTACCCAGCTCTTCTACATGACCACCATCAGTAGACGTCACTATACTCTTTTGTGGTTATTGGTGACAGGGTTTCTCTGCATAACGTCCTTGTATGTCCTGGAACTGTATTTATAGAACAGGCTGGTCTTGAACTCACAGATATCCACCTGCCTCTGCTCTGGAGACATGGGATTAAAGGCATGTGCCACCACCACCAAGCTCTGTTAAACTAAAAAAAAAAAAAAAGAAAAGAAAGAAAGAAAGAAAGAAAGAAAGAAAGAAAGATAGATAGATAGATAGATAGATAGATAGATAGATAGACAGACAGACAGACAGACAGATCGATTGATCGATCAGGCTGGGTCTGAAGAAGGGCGAGGGGAGCTCATGCCCTTGCATCATGGGATGGCCACCAGCACCTGCCAATTGGCCAGGTTCACCCTGAACTTAGAGGGTTTTTTAAACATCACATCACTTGGTCATTTAAAGTCACCCAAGTAAGAGTATGTATATCTTGGAGAGCAACAAAGCTATAAATCGGGCTCTTTTTCCCCTTCTCGGGGAACCAGGGTTTAGACCTCTGTCAGTCCAGCAGAGTCTGGAAAAAGACTTGAATGGGTAAACTGAATCATAGTAGGAAACAACTTGACTTGGCCAAAGTCAAAATAAAATATACAATAAAGAGGAGAACATGAGAGAAGACATCACACCAGGGTAGAGAAGCCCATCATCACCTACGTCCAAAGGGGCTAATCTGAGAGTACACGGATGACATAGGATCTCACTGTGGGGTGAGGGGAGAACATCACAGAAGGGAACGTGTGCCAAGGTCACGGAACTGAATCACATCTTCTCCTGCCTATCAGATGCTAAGTGCGTTCTTTCACTCATACTTGGTCTAACCACAAATAGTTGGTAATGTCCCAAAAAGATCATGCAAACCACATTGCTGGGGGAAGCAGGGTGATTACAGAGTTCAGTCCTTCCTCGGAGTCCAACAGAGCTCTGTGCTGTGGGTTACTCACTGTGGCGTCTTGGAATGTCAATGCGTAAAACTTTCACTCTTGGTGAAATCTTGGGAGCTGTTCCTCAGTGAGGCCCCATCGCACCCCAGCACACAACCCTCCTGGGGCCTGACCTTGTGTCTTTCCAAGGTCATCTTAAAGTCAAAGAATTTACAGGAGACAACAAGCAGGTGACCTGCCTCCATTTTTGTCTCTGCCAGTGCGGTGACAACATGATTCACAAATGAACATCCACAAAATCATCCTTCTGGCTTTTGAGAACACACCCAAGAAGAAAAGTAATTTTCTAATTAATTAATTTATTTATTTATTCACAATATCAGCCCCTTCCTCCCATACCCCCTCAGGCAGCACCCCCATCCCTCCCTCATCATCCCCTCACACACTACTAGGCACATCCTCTTCCCCTGTGGCCAGACAAGGCGGCCCATTTAGGGGACAGGATCTGCAGGCAGGCAACAGATTCAGGAACAGCCCCCACTCCGGTTGTTTGGGACCTGCATGAAGACCAAGCTGCACACCTGTTACATATTTGCACAGGGCCTAGGTCCAGCCTGTGCCTGCTCTTTGATTGCTGGTTTGGTCTCTGGTGACCCCCCCCCCCCAAGCATCCAGTTTAGTTGATTCTATTGGTTTCTTCCTGTAGAGGCCCTGTCCTGAGAAGAGTGATTCTTACAGATACTGTCTACACACCTGAACACCTAGTGGTGACTAAAATATAAACTGTCCAGTCTTCCCCTCCCCTAAGTACCACCTGGTGATTGACAAGCAATACAGAGTGTTCATCCCCTGTAGCTCAGAGCCATCACACCCCTACTGGACAGAGTAAAGGAAGCTCAGAAGCCTCTGCTGTCTCCAAGGACACAGGCTGGTAGGGAGGATACAGGTGCCTATGGAGGTCTTATTTATTCAATACAGATAGCTATTAAACATCTTCCTCTTAATTAAATACTCAAGACATGCCTGACTCGGAAGTGGGGACCACAGGAATGATCTCACTGATTTGTTTGCCTGTGATTTCATACAGAGTTCAGGAGCACATGAAGTCCACAAATGACTTCCAAGGAAACACTTACATTGTGCTTACAAGTGTTCAAGACTCAAGGGCCTCTCCAACTGGGCTCCCAACCATGAGACATGGCTAATGCTCATATAAGGCCTTGGCTTCCTCACAGATGAGTGCAAGTCAACTGGCACCTTAGATGTCCTTCCAGGCCAATTCCCTCCCAACCCAGTAGCACACTCAGGAACACCTGATCCTTGGAGTGTCGGTGCTGGGGAAGACTCTTGCCCTGAAGCTTTCCCAAGTCATCTCAGTCCCAGCAGGTCCCTGTGTCATCTATACAGAGAAAGCTGGGGGAATAGGGGATTTCTTCTTCAAGTCTCCAGTGTCCTCCCAACTTCGGTCCCATTTGGTCACAAGTAAGCTGGGGGAATAGGGGATTTCTTCTTCAAGTCTCCAGTGTCCTCCCAACTTCGGTCCCATTTGGTCACAAGTAAGCTGGGGGAATAGGGGATTTCTTCTTCAAGTCTCCAGTGTCCTCCCAGCTTCGGTCCCATTTGGTCACAAGTAAGAAGAAAGGATGTTAAATGGGTCCCATGCATTACAAAATCCCAGAGACAATGATTTGAGCCCTGACCAAGTCAAGACTTGGAAGACTTGCTCTAGAAGATTTAACCCAGGAGATCTAAACATCCTCATTTAGGAGTCAGAATGTACTCACTTTGAGAGATCAACTTAAGACATTCAGGTCTGCTGTCTTCTGTTCCCCAATTAGTCAATGACCAGGCCAATGTGCATTGTGGGTATGTGTGTGGCTTAACACTAGGCAGCCACACATCAGCCTCTTTATAGATCTCAACCTGCATTTCATGCCTTACTAGGGAAGTCGATGGTCCTGCCGCTTGTGGATGTCCCAGAACCCCCAGGAGCAACTGGGTGGGTGGGTGCTTCAGAAGCATGTTGAGAAGAAGCCTGCTTATCGAGATGTCAGAGCTTCACATAGACCTGTGTGGGTCCAGCTCATGACATGGTACACAGAAGAAAAGGGTGGTCCCACCAAGACAAGGTCCATTCCTAGTATCTTAGAAACCGAGCCAACTGGGTGGTTTTATTGCCTCTGCAACAAGCTAACACATACTTAAGATTCTTAGCGCAGACACAGGGCTGGTACCATCTCAAGGACAGGTATGTCTGAGCCACCTCCCAGCACTCCATCTCCTTTGGACTTGAACATTTTCCTGAGGAAATTTTATGTCCTTTTAGGACTTCATCATTTGCTTTTTAATGCTTTTTAAATTTGGGACGGCATCAGCATAACTACCTTTTCCAAACTTCAATCAATGATAATTCCCATTTCAAAATTTACCATGAGAGTAGAGGGGAAATATGGCTTTATATGTGATATGGGACAAGGACTTAATGTCTTTGATTTGAAATGAAAGCATTCCTCTGGCCTCAGCCCCAAGCAGGTTCAGGACCAGCACAGAGGTTCAGACTCTAGCTCTGATCTACCATTTGCCTCTATCCCTCCCAGTGTGTGGGGGAAAGGCCCCACACACTGCTTACCCTCAGTCTTGTCTCTACAGACTGTCACTTGGCTACAGCTTCTTCAACACCACTTTTATCAGGGGGTGTCAACCCAGAAACCAAAGCTTTAGCAGAATGCCCAGAGTCTTTATCTAAGGAAGGAGATGACAGTGCTGAGAGCCACTCAAGTCTGAAAGAGAGGGCACATTTGTTGTAAGACAGAACTGCAAGGCATCTATGTGGGAGCAAAGCTCCGACTCTGTGTGGAAAGGTGGGGGGATACAGGTTGGAAGGGGCACTTCAGGACCCTTCCCCAGCCACGTCCATTGTAGCTGGACTCTGTTAGTTGGGTTTCCAATAATTACCTAATGGGACAGTCTTTACTGAATATTGTTGTGGAAAGATGGTAATAATCCCTATCACCTTAAACATAAATCTGGTATTATACACTGCATCTTGTCTAGGAAGAAATATGAATTTGGGGGGTAAATTTTGTTCCCTCCTTGAAGGGGCTGGGAGAAAACCATAATTAGACTCGGTGCCCATGTGGGCTCTGGGGAGAGACGGCTGCCAAGATTTGTCAGCACAATCAAGTCCCACAGAGGATTTAAAGAATCAGTTGGGTATGGAGACTACGCTCACTGAGTTCAGACACATTTCTCGGCTTGTGTTCTATAAGCCCTCGGCTCTTGTTACATTTAGTTGAAACCAAAAATTCCCGCAGTTATTTTCAGAGTCTATCATGATGACAGCCCAGAAATCAGAGGAAACTTCGTGTTGCTGCCTATGAACCCTGTAGGCGTTCACTGTGGCCTGCCAGGCTCAGGAGAAGAAGGTTCTCATCAGAACGGTTTTACGGCATGTAACATGGTCTGGTCTGTCAGAACCAAGCTCGCCTACCGGCATGATGCCATCACTGAGCATGTCAAATAGGGAAGTGTGCGAGAGGGAAGCCCACCACAGATTTCAGAAATAGCAAGGAAGGAAGGATGTGACAAAACACCTTATAAATTTTATAGTGGCTTCGTGTAAACATAATGAGTTTGGGGGCTCAGGAAGTTAAATGAAGCACTATTAAGATCAACTTCACTAGTTTCCCTTTGCCCTTTATGATACGGATACAGGATTTCATATTATTTACATACTTTTAATCCCGCCGTATCAGAATTCAAGCCACCAAGAGATGGTTTATTTGAACACCTGCTAAACCATCGCAGTTTTGTAAATGTTTTGGAAACATGTAGGCCTACATTTCCAGGGAAGAAAAGAATTTCCCTTTTAGCCTGCCTGCATGGCCACAAATGGGGAGCTCCGCAGACATCTGGGCTGGTTCGAATCCAAGAGGAGGAGCCCCAGACGGCACAGAAAGGTGTTTGGACAAGAAAGCCTAAAGCATGCTGGGAGCGTGGGTCACTGGACATGTTTTCCATACAGATCCTTAAACTGCAAATCAAAATGCAACAAGAACAAAACAGAAGAAACTCTGGACCATTTTCCTAAGCACACTGGTAGCCCTCTGGCTTTCATACAATGACGCTGTATTGTTAGAAACTGTATGTAATGACAATTGATATTTATCAATATTTCAGGCATGGGAAGCTATAACCTTGCTTCCCTTGTCTCTTCCTCAGTCAATATCATGAAGTAAGCAGTTCCTTTATGAACACACACACACACACACACACACACACAGAGAGAGAGAGAGAGAGCTACAAAATTCTCCCAGTTACTTGCATGTATCTTTTTTTTTTTAACGGTATGGTAAAAGGCAGAAGGAAATGTTTCTACTTCTCCCAGACAAGCTATAATGAAGTAGCACACATACTCTGAGGAACCCTAACTTGCACTGTCAAAGACCATGGAGGATTTCTGGAGCTGGAATGGATGCATATATATTTATTTGCATTGTGAAACAGTCCATTGAAGTTTTTCTTTCTTTTTTTTTCCCCAGAGCTGAGGACCGAACCCAGGGCCTTGCACTTTTTAGGCAAGCGCTCTACCACTGAGCTAAATCCCCAACCCCTTCCATTGAAGTTTGAATGTGAAGTGTCCACCATAAGCTTGTCGAATGTGGATGCTCGATGTCCAACTCCTGTTTTGGAAGGGTGAGGCACCTCTAGGTGGTAGGGCCTCCCTGGAAGAAATAGATCACTGGAAGTAATCTTGGGGTTTGATAGCCTAGCTTCACTTCTTGGCTTGATACATATGAGCCTAACTACTCTATCCCTCACCTTTTCCCCACGATGACTCAAACTCTAAGCCTGTCCTCTGTTAACTTTCTTCATGTTGGGTATTCGATCACAGGTATATAGATATTCTAATAGGTTAAAAGTGACAGTAAAAAGAACTCCCTGTTATTCTGAAATCTAAATTTAATTCCAATTAGAGCACAAAAACTAAGTTTATTATAAAACATCTCCACTACATTTAGGTTTTTGTTATTCTCCTGACGCAAATATCATCCCCAAAGCTTACTGCCCCAGTCTGCTAACCTAGGGCGAGTCCTGGAGGCTTCTGGCCTCTATACAATCTTATCTGGGCCTAGAATGTTTCCAGCCTCTGGGACTTACTGCTGAATGAGCTCGTCCTTCCTTGTTCTTTCTGAGCTCTGACTGGCTGGTTCAGCTCAGCTCTTCTGGCTCAAAACTAATCTCAATACTGACTGATCCAATCTGGTTTCTCTCTCGGCCTCTGACTGACTTGTTCTGCTTGGCTTCAGACTAACTTTGGCAATGTGTTCTAGTCTCTGGTCCTTCTCATTCTCTGGCTCATTGTGGCACCTGTGTCTAGCTTGTTCTCTCTCTCTGCAACCTGTCTCTATACAACCATCCCAGAAAAACTGCCTCTTCCCCTCTCTCTCTCTCTTTCTCTTTCTCTCTCTCTCTCTCTCTCTCTCTCTCTCGATCTCCTCTCTCTCTCCCCTTTTCTCTCTCCCCTTTTCTCTCTCCCCCTCTCTCCTTCTCTCTCTCTCTCTCTCTCTCTCTCTCTCTCTCTCTCTCTCTCTCTCTCTCTCTCTCCCACCCCCCTCTCTCCTTAAGCAGCCTCTCTCTGTTCTTGTAAGAGTTGGGCATATCCTGTTCTGTCAAATCTTTCTCTGATTCATCACTTTGTGTGCCCCTCAATCAGACATCACTTTCAAACAAAGGTGCTTTCTTCTACAAACTAGCTTTACCTTTGTTGTTTGGGATTAAAGCTGTGTACTAAAGGAGGATCCGTATTTCAGAAAAAGGGATTAAAGATGTGTGTGCACACGTTTGTGCACTAAGGACTGAGCCACACCACAACTAGAAACAGGTTTGTCCAGTAAACAGTACAATTTTTGGATTCACAAAGTTAACAAGTCTCCTTTAACAGGTTTTGTTCTTCTTACTGTTCTTGTTGCTGCTGCTGCTACTGCTGTGGTTGTGTTGTGTTGGTTCTTTGTTTTGTTTTGTTTTGTTTTCTGCCGTTTTAGCCAATGTCTGAAAAGCCCCAGATTCCAAGAAGAACTGGTCAAACCTTGTCCTCTGTGGGGCCACTGGCACCACAGTCAGGTTGATGGGAACAGCCCCAGAGTCTCTAATATTTGAATACTTAGTCCCCATTTGGTGAAGCTACTTTGGTAGGTTTAAGAGGCATGGCTTGCTAGCAAAAGGATATTATTGGGGAAGGGAGCTTTGGGGTTTCACAAGCCTCATGGGTTTTCCCAGTGTGTCCTCTCTGCTTGGTGCTTGCAGCTCCCAGTTCCAGCCACTATGTCTGCAGTGTGCTGTCTGTCTCACCACTGTGGACAGCCTAACCCTCTGGAACCCAAATAGTAGGCCTTCCTTCTGTAATTCCCTTTTGTCATGCTGTCTTATCACAGCAATAGAAAAGTAACAAATACAGCCACAGAGACCCATGCCTGGCTGGCAGGGCTGGGCAGACATTTGTGAAGTGACCCTCTCACTGGGCCATGAATGGCAGGCCACAGATAAGGAGCCCATCCTAAAGAGACCCATAACATATGGGCTGTCCTGACACCTGTCAGTTGGACAAGTGAACTCCCTTCAAAGAGGAGGCACTGCTGGAGACCCCATGTCCACATTAGAAGTTACTCATCTAAGGCTCATAAGATTTATGGTGATCTTGGAGATGAAAGCAGTTTAGAAGTGCAAATGACTGTCAATATGAATATTAATAGTACGGTATTAATAACTGAAGTTGTGTGCCAGACACTCAGCTCTTGATTAAACAGAGCGGAGCTCAAGCCAAACCAAAGACTTCTCAACTCCAAGCCAAGGGTTCTACTGGAGACCAGATCCCAAGAGGGCCAAGAATGTCCCGAGTGCCTGTCTAGAAAAATGTGATTAAAAATAGGTCACCACAGGCTTACACGGCTTGTCCTTCCCCAGAGTCTTCCAGGACTGTCTGGCCCATGAAGGGCACTGGAACCACACTCCTGAATAAGGTAGGACCGATGGATAAATGAGAGAAGGGAGGAAGGAATTTGGACCTGAAGCAAAAAACACACAGGGAAGTAAAGATTCCAGTGTTCTTCTGGATTCTGCCTACTCCACAGAAAGTAAATTATAGGACTTCTTTTTCTGTTAAAATTGCAAATCAGAACTGTTCTACAAGCTGTGGATTCATCAGAAACATTTTTAACTGCCATCGTCGCTCGTTACAAATATCTGGGAATAAATGAACAGCAGCTGCCCTCCCAGGCTGCCTGTGACCGTGTCTTATAACTTGGAGACTCAAACACACTGGGTATGCACTGCTTTAATCATGAACGCACTTTGCAGACTTTGAAATTATCCTTTTCACAGTTTTAAATGCTGGGACTTTTGCCTGACTAATGCCATTTTTAATTATACAGAATCAAGTATTTTATTGTGATCTAATGGGGTCTATTACTCATCAAAATGGCACTAGTCAGCAACAATATTCCCCAGAGTCAATTACTCAACCCTTCTCTCATTCCAGAGAGGCAGCAGCCTGCACGTGCAATTGTACCCAGTTGGAGCTATCACGTCTTGCTAATTTTCTCAGAAAGGCAGAAAGTGCTATGAAGAAACCCTCACTATGATGCTTTGCAATGGGTTCTTGACAGTGGCCCTGACCTGACTGATGGAGCTGGGACCTCAAGCCAGGTACACTGACCCCCCTGGACCTACTATATGGTTTACACAGGTACAGTGGGATAGACCTGATCCCACTGGATCAGCATCTCCAGGTCCTACAGCAAGCAGGCAGAAGAGTCAAGTACTTCAACCTCAGTGATAACACAGTGTTCCCATTACACAGGAAGACATACATGAAAGCTGATAAGAACACAGCAGATGACCTAGTCAGAGCATCCCTTCCTCTAGCTTAGATCCCACGTTTTCAGAAAGCAATCCACCCAAAATGATTTATCTTACATACAATCTATTTTAAGGGATTGAGCAATCTTAAGCAAACCCAAAGATGAGCAGAAATCATCTACTCCCCAAAGCTTGAACTCAAATAATTGCTAAGCCAATTATTAATGATAAGTACAGCTTTATTAAAATCCTAAGTATGCTCATAAATGTGTATTCACATATGCAGAAGCACATACATATTGACATGTATTAGTGACAAAGTGAATGATAAACAGGTCAGCCTCCAAGGCTGGACGTTTGCCTAAAAAGTGCTCCTCAGCTTCCAGATACTTATAAGAGAAATTCACATTACTAAACCAAGTACCATAAAACCTGGAAGCAGAGAAGTGTCCTAGAAAGGTCACTCAGTGGACAGTGGACAGTGGACAAATCAGTCTTTTTTAAGGGAAGTGCTAATCAATAGCAAGTGACGAGACCTTGGTGTGCCCCTCTTGAATAATTGACAATGGTCCTTTTTGGACCATTTACAGGACTATGTTTAGCATTCCATTTAGTGCAGCAAAATAATTCACCCAGGTGTTGACTCCTTATCCCATCTATTAACCAGGTAGCAGACGGCAAGTAACAGACACAGTACTAATATTCCTCTGTGTGACCAAGAGCTATCCTTCATTCAATCCTTGTGACAGAAAGATTGCCCGTCAATGTGGACCTGATACCACCCAACGCAAAGTCTCAGGGGCATCCCCAGCACACAGAGCAGCATGGCCTCCTCGTGCTTCCCTCCTTCCAGCAAGCTTCTCCATATCATCCTAAGGCTCTGGTTGCAGGAAATGGGCATCCATCTGTTTCCTCTGAGAACCAGGAAGGTGCTAGCCACCACATCTCTTAAGGGTCAAAGAGACTCACTCCAGGTCTGTAGAGAGGAAATAGGTATTCTAAGACACAAGAAGGAAACTATTTGGACAGAAAGCCTTGGTTAGAGCTTGAAAACCATAAGGTGGATGGTAAGGTCTGGAAAGGAAGATACCCAGAAGATGGTGAAAAACCAAACACCCTGATGAAAAATGGCTGACAGGCAGTTAAGAGCAAGAGTAGGCAGGAGAGGGCAGAGGAGGGGGACAGCAAAGAATGGGAGAATAGGGGAGAAAAGGAAGAGAGAACAAAAAGAACCTATGGCCTGAACTTGGACTGAACAAGGACAATAGGCATGCTAATGTGTATAACATGGGGGCGGGGGAGGCCTCAACCTACACAAAGAACTACAGCAACCAAGGAAGCCTGAGAGGAAGAGCAAGTCTTCCTCAGGAAAGAGCACATCAGTTGGTTATCTAATACCAAATGGGCAGCCCTGAAAACATACATACACGTAATATACAGACAGAGCAGGCTGTATTTATATATTAAAGAATATATATGTATGATGTCCATATACATACTGTGATGTTCGTTCTTGGTTGTCAACTTGACTACATCTGGAATTTACTAAAACCCAAAATTGGCTGGGCACACGTGTGAGTGATATTTGCCTAATCGTTTGAGGTGGGAAGACACAACCCTAATCTGGGTTACACCTTCTGTGCATGGAGGGAGGAAGTTGCTCTCTCTGCCTGCTGGCTCTCCTTCCACAGCAAGTCTATTCCTTTACTGGCATCGAGCCTACTTCTTCAGGAGCCCAGCACCTACTGAAGACCAGCCAAGAAATCCAGCCTTGTGGACTGAACAACTACTGGATGCTAGGGAGTTCCATTCGTAGACAGCCATTGCTGTCCACTACAGCCTATAAGCCATTCCAATAGACCCCTTTCTATACATATATAGTCATTCTATAAGTTCCATTACTCTAGAGAAATCTGATTAACATACATATGTATATATAACAAGAATATGACAAAGGAGGCCATGAATTTGAAAGAGAGCAAGGAGGGGCATTTGAGAGAGTTTGGAAGGAGAGGAGAAAAGATGTAATTATATTATCTCAAAAATAATAATAAATAAATAAAAGGATATTTTAAACAGAGCAAGGAAAAGGCAAGGAGACAAGGAAGATGAAAACAGGGAGAGAGGAGAGGAATGAAAGGACAGAAAAGGAATAAGAAGGAGGTAGGAAGGGGAGGGGAGGGAAGGGAGGGGAAGGGAGGGGAGGGAAGGAGAGGGAAGAGGAAGGGAGGGGAGGAGAGGAAAGGGGAAGGGAGCGGAGGGAAAAGGAGGAGAAGGGAGGGAAAGGGGAGGAGAAGGGAGAGGAGGGAATGGGAGGGAAGGGGAAGGGAGGGGATAAAGGGAAGGGGAAGGAAGGGGAGGGGAAGGAAGAGCTATCCATAATTTTTGGAAGGGAGAATTATTTAAAATAAACAATGCAAATGAAGCATTCTCTCACAAGAGAACCTATATGGTTCTCCAGTGTAAGCCTTGACTCTTGAAGAATCCAACCTAATTTGGATCCCTCATGGAAGTCTTATGCTAAGAGAGGTCAGCTGACCTTGGTGTAAACCCCTTGCTGGTATTAGAACAACTATACTCCCAGAGTGGTCCTGAGGGCAAGGTGTCTACAGGGGAAAAAGACAAGGAAATGACATACCTTTTGTCTGCTGTGGATTACATGACCCGTGCCTTTCTCACCACCCTAAAGGCTTCTTGTCATGGGAGCTGAGCAAACATTCAATGAACACAGTACTGGTGAGGGATTTCTTTCATCCCTTTGCACTTGATACCCTGCTTATCTTTTTTGAATTGGAATGAGCTCTCTTGTCATTTCAGTTGGGGCTGTTTTATTACTAATATTCGCTCCTAGACCCTTAGTCTGTTAATTCTAAAAGAGGCCAGAACCAGGAGTGTGTAACACTATTCACACACAGCACACTCCACACTCACTAATATGAAGAAGTGGGGCCCAGGAAGAGGGACTGTAGAGACAGTTCCCATTTCCTAAGCTCTCACTAGAGCACATGACAGATGCCCCTGTAGTCACAGTTTGGGAGCTCCTGAGTTTGCAGACATCCTAGTTGCACAACAAGGTCCAGGCCAGCATGTGGCTCAGTGGTTACAGCCTAGTGTGTACAAAGCCCCGGCACCACAAAGCAAAGCTTTACCTGATTGTAATCAGCCCCCAGCACTTTCCATAGCTGACCTCCCTCAGCCCTCACAGTCTTCCGAAGCTGGACGCTCAAGGAAGAGAACGGAGGATCCTCAAAAGCTGAAAACAGAACTATCACGTGTATGACTCGGCAATGCTTATGAGTAGATGGCAGTCAGCAAGTGGAATCAACCTAGGTGTCCATCAATCTATGAACAGGTGGAGAAAATGTGATACAGGTAGATAGATGACAGAGATGATACATACATACATACATACATACATACATACATACATATATACATACATTGATACATACATACATTGATACATATATAGATTGATACATATATAGCTATATACATACATAAATAGATTAATACATAGAAAGATACAGATATCTAGACAGATGCATACATAAATACATAGATACATACATATATACTTATATACATAAATTGATACATAGATGACAGATATATACATAAATACATAGATTGATACATAGATACATAGATGATAGATAGATGATAGAGATACATAGATGATGGATGGATGGATAGATAGATAGATAGATAGATAGATAGATAGATAGATAGATAGACAGACAGATATCTTATCTGATACAAGATGGACAAAACCAAAGGACATGATGCCAACTAAAATAAACCAGGCACAGAAATACAAATAAATGCAAGCTTTTCCAATCGCAAAACACTGATCTTGTAGAAGCTGAGAATCAGATGGTGGTTAATGGAGTCCAGGGAGGGAAAGGAGGACAGAGTGGAGATGGGTAGTGGGTGCAAAGTTACAGACAGACAAGTGTAGAATGAGGGTAGTTGATGTAGTTTACATTTCAAAATAGCTAGAAGAGGTTCTTGAATCTGCTGAGCACAGAGATGCTGAGTTCTAAGTTCATAGAGATGCTAATTATCCTCATTTCCTCATTGCACAACATACTAAAACATGACAATCTGTCCTACAAATACATACAATTTCCATGTATGAATCAAAAACAAAACAAAGACCCACCCACACCCTCCTGGCTAAGTTCAGCAGGTGACTGCATACAGGAACCCAGCAGCAGGGGCTTTATGGAGGCCATTCTTCCCCAGGAAAACCAGGAGTTGGGCCTCACAACACTTTCTTCCCTGATCACTCAGAGCCTTAAAGCCCAGCAGGCAGCCCTGTTCTCTCTCTCTAAGACCCCACCAGACTCATCCACAGTGAATGCTCATGGGGTACTAGGGTGGGCCAGCTGTGAGAAGTCACAGGAGACATAGCTGATTCCAAGTCTGGTCAAAGACCCACAAATGTGGCGCTGAAATCACAATCCATCCTGCCCAGCACATTCTGGATAGAACAGAATATTCATGGGAATGTTTTATTTGGGAGACGGGGTAGGGATTGACCCACGGCATTGCACATGTTAGGCAAGTGCTCTCCCTCTAAGGTATTTCTCTAGATTATATGTGAATTTTAAAGAATAAACATAAGACCACATGTAGAAAGATGTTCGTAGGGAACCTGGATAGTTGCTGAAGAAACAGGAACACAGAGTTTACCAGGCCTGAGAGCTATCAAAAATCCACCCAGAAGGGTCCAGGAGCACTACAATTCCAAATAGGAAGAGCAGTGGGTACCAGTTCGACTTGGCTGTCCAGGCAGCCACTGGAAAACCAGTAGAAAACTGAGATTCAACTACTTCCAGAAGACATGGCAGCATCAGGGAAGGGACACCAAAGCCAAGACACACACTTGTAGAGGCTAGAGAGAAGACACAGTCCTAGCTAAGCATGCCTAAGAGCTTACACAGGGAGCTACCTACATACACAATGGACACAACCGGAGGTGAGGTCCTCCTGGCAGAGACAGACACGACCTTCAGTGGCTGCTCTGAACACATCCTCAGCTCGCTTCCGCCCACCTTTCCTGGGGCTCCTACCCTAAATTCACATTAGCCTTCATGACAGAGGAGTGTGGCTAATTCAAGCCTCCTAAGAACCCGCCAGCAGGAAGGCTAGTGGTCTTAGCTGCCATCCTTCTTCCAGTGGCCTTTGCTGGCACTGGGGAAGTCAGGCAGGCAGGACTCAGAGGTCACACAGGGTACCTGCCCCTCCTCCAGTTCACTGTTTTGGAGAGAATACCTAGCAAATGAGGGTTAAAATAGGATTACTAACTAACTAGCCAGAAGTTGTTAACTATCAGAAAAGCATTTGGCCCACAGAAGAGGAAAGAGCACTACATGCAACCAGGGGAATTTAAAACAATCAGAAATGGCCTTGAAGGAAGAAAAATGAAAGAAAAAAGACCTGGGCTTCAGCAGACTGGGCTCTTCCTGACATCGCCTTCCCTTGGAGGGAGCTGCCTGGCACCTGGCCACACAAGGTATAGTCTATCATGGCACTGACCTCTCCACACACATCCAGATACCACCAAAGGACCTGGTCATCACAGGTATTTGAGATCCAGTTCATAACAATCCTAGAAGGGCAGCCTAGAGTCACAAAGAAGGGTGTCGCAGCCCACAAGGCTACTAACAGCAACAGCGGCATGATGTGGTCTATGGGGCCAGCTTTGGTGTTCAGTGTCAAAAGCAACTCATGAACTAGTGTCAGAACATAAAGGAGCTGTTACAGCTAACACCAACCACACTTATCAGACTATCGATCTTATGTGCAAAACAAATATTTCCTACAATATCTAAAATTAGGGGAAAAACATTGCTGAAGTTTTGAGGAAAAAGATAAAGGGACATTGGTATGCATAAACATTAGAAGCAAAAGCATGGTTCACAAAAGACAAATAGGGAAGGGTCGGCATCTGACTGTGGAACTCAGTGAGAGGGGGTCCAACGATATGTAACAACTGTGCTTACTAACCATGACGCACAACAAACACCAACCGTGAGAACCAACGGTGAATACCAAGCACTGATATCAACTTCAAGGACTCACCAAGTACGCCCAGCCAGGAGCATCACTCAAGAGCACCAACCACATGTAATGACCATGCAGGGACCAACCACAAACGCTAATCAAGAGCACCAACGCGTATGTCAGAGAAGGAGAAGCATCAGCCTCAAATAACAATCACACATAGCAACCGTATGTTTCCATCATGCGTACCAATGTGTATCAATCATAAGCATCAAGTACATACAACCACACACAAACCATGATTATCAAACATGAGCAACTAATCTTTCCCATCAACCGTGAGCATTAATCATTCATACCAAACATGATCACTGACTATGTACGCCAGCCATGAGCAACCAACCTTGCTTGCCAAGTATAAACATCAACCACATGCACCAAGCATGTGCATAGTATGTGCCCTTTCCAAAGATACAATGACCATGGTGCTGGATGGTCAAGAGCCAACGAAGAGGCTACCCATGGCTCTAAGTATGATGCTTTCTGCTCGTCTCTGTTCTCTGTGGTCCTAGTGATGAGTGATGTGGAAACAGTTTAGTATTTCATAACTCTGTGCCTCTGCTCAATAAACAATTCTACTTCTTTAAAGCAGGGATTGTTTGGGAATCATCGCTACCTTCCCACTAATGCTAATCTGTATACATTAACTATGGTGTTACCTCTCAGCCCTGGGCTCTTCCCATTCATACAACCCCAAACACAAAACTGCCAAGGTCCTAATGCAGTTGCTTCAGTGGATGCCCAGAGGTTATGTCTTGACCCTTCTCTGAAAGATGCAATTTAATGCAAAATACGAAAAAAAAAACATAGATGGTACTTGTCTTAGTCTGAGCTTCTATTTTTGTAATGAAACACCATGACTAAAAATGCACGCTGGGAAGGAAAGGGTTTATTTGGTTTATACTTCCACATTTAGTCCATCATTGAAGGAAGTTAGATCAGGAACTCAAACCTGGCAGGAACCTAGAGGCAGGAGCTGATGCAGAGGCCATGGAGAAGAGCCTTGCTCCTCATGGCTTGCTCAGCCTACTTTCCTATAGAACCTAGGACCAACAGCCCAGGGATGGAACCACCCACAATGGGCTGGGCCCTGACTGATCAACCACTAATTAAGAAAACGTTTTTGGGGCTGGAGAGATGGCTCAGAGGTTAAGAGCACTGGCTGCTCTTCCAGAGGTCCTGAGTTCAATTCCTAGCAACCACATGGTGGCTCACAACCATCTGTAATGAGATCTGATGCCCTCTTCTGGTGCGTCTGAGGACAGCTACAGTGTACTTACATATAATAAATAAATAAACCTTTTGTTTTAAAAAAGAAAACGCTCTACATGCTTGCCTACAGCCTGATCTTACAGATGGTCCCCTCCTCTTAGATGATTCTAGCCTGTGTAAGGTTTACATCAAACTAGCCAGCACAGTACGCATAACCTACTTGTCACTTTGCACCAAGAGGAAGAGTATGACAGGTTTTGAATAGCTTTACAATGAACAAGCCCCACCTCTGACAAGCAGGTCCTCGGTACCAAAGATGCAGAAGAAACCAAGAACCCAGCCTTCTGTTGGCTAAGAGACCTCAGGTTCCATCCCCAGTCCCTAAACAGTAAGGAAAGGAAGGAGGGAGGGATGAGGGGAGAAGGAGAGAGAGCCTTCCTCGATATTTCCCTCCGCTCTTCATGAAATACAGAAAAAATCCAGAAAGCAGAAGCACAAAGACCTCATAATAGAAGAGACAGTAAGAATCAGCTGCAGCTCCCACCATCACCACTCCTTCATCAGGAATCCCTGCCCGGGGAGGCCAAGGGTGCTAGGGTAAGGGTCTGCCTAGATGTACAGGCCCTTAAATAAATCCTTAGCACTGGAAAAGCTGCACGCGCTTGTGCACGTGCATGCGCGCGCGCGCGCGCGCACACACACACACACACACACACACACACACACACACACAGCAGCAGCAGCAGCAGCAGCAGCAGCAGCAGCAGCAGCAGCAGCAGCAAGCCCAGCTATGTACCTAATGGAAATAAATGCAACTAATGACAAGTAAGCACCAGTACAGTTTCCTCCAGGCACCCCCTGCCCATGCTCTACATTGGGCGAAGGCCTGGCACACCACAGTAGCATTGATGAACCTGGCCGTCTCTCCTTCTGTCCTTCTGTGCGCTGCTGAGGACGCATCTCCTGCTCTCTGAGCACACCGCTTCTGTCCTTGGGAAATTGATTAAATTCTTTCTTCCTACTTCTACTGATCTGAGTTGCAAACCCTGGCTCACATGAAACTTAGGAATTTCTGGGACCACTACTGGTCTATACCATGAAGTTCATGCTTACAGATAACAATGTATCAGGGAGTGGCATAAACATGTGTAATGAAGACGTGTACTATGAACTGTACCCCTTTTAAGGTCCCCCAGGACAGTTCCATCTCTAAGTATACATAAGCCACTGATCATCGAAGTGAACTTTAAAGAGAAAGCAACTGGAGCCTGGGTGGTGATTGCCTTTAATCCCAGCACTGAGGAGGCAGAGGCAGGACTATCTCTGAGTTCAAAGCCAGCCTGGTCTACAGAGTGAGCTCCAGGCCAGCCATGAAGAAACCCTACCTCAAAAAAAACAAGAGAAGGAGGAGAGGGGAAGAGGGCAGGGAGGGGACAGAGAGAGAGCAACTGTAGTAGAATCCATATAACATCAATGTTTTTAGAAACTCCCATATAACTTCTCTCCGTGAGCAAAGCGGCCCACCATGCAATGTGCTAAGAGAACTCCTAAGTGACTCACCGCTGCCAGCACCTTCAGTCTGACAACCTATTTTTAAAGGTTAATTAAAATTCCAATAGAATGCCCACGGTGTGTGCATTTCTCATTCTGCAAATTGGAAGATCTCCCATGCACAGCAAACCTGATAAAAACTGACCTTGGTCTATTCAAGAGAACCTATGAAGAACACTTCCTTCTCGCTAAGTGTTCGCTTAGTTTATCTCAAAAATGTACCTGGAATGTGATTTGCTGGCTGTAAAAGATGGGACTAAATACAGGTTGAGCTAAAATACTCATCAGAAACCACTGAGAACCAATTCTGCCACGATCGAAGTGGGGACAATGTTCAGCCCTACCACAGGAGGGGCTCAGTACGTGGCAACTGCAAAGCTTCCCTCAGATCAAAGACGTAGGCTTGCTTTCAGGAAAGGCCTCCAGCCAGCTGGATCCACAACTAAACAAGATGGTTCTCCCCTTCAGTCTTTCATAAAGCCAAAGGCAGTCTTGCTGTTTTGGTTGTCACTGGGCTCTTACTCCTCGCTTTAATGATGCTTATAAAGAGAAGCTCACCCCAATAACCATCGGGCTTCTGTGTTCACTGATGCTCCATGATCCAATCTCCATAACACAGGATGGCTTGGGGTCTAAAGGCAAAATATGACAACACACACACAGATACACACAAACATAAACACATATACACACTCACACATACACAGATAGACACACACAACACATACACACACGACACATACACACACAAACACATACACCCCTACCTCTCCACATGTACAAATAGTTCTACACACACACCCTTAACTTAGGGTCCATTGGATCCCTCCAGGGCTCCAAGGAGGGAAATCTCCTTGGTGCTGTGGGTAACCTACTTCCTCGCAGACATGCCATAAGGAAGTAAGGAAGCTAATTAAAACTATTATGCTAGAACTCCTGACCTCTGTGCCACCCTTGGGTACCACAGAGTCCCTTTCCCTCCATCTCCTTCAGTAAGGACTCCCGCAAACCCTAGGGGAGGTCCTGGGCTTCAGGTCTGGAGAAGATGGTGAGAGGTAAAGCCCTAGCCACCCTGCAGCACCAGTCCCTGCAGCACCAGTCCCAGGACGCAAGGGGAAGATGTATATGAAAGTGACGAAGCCACACTTCGTACACCCAGAGAGCCTTTCCATTCTCTGTCTCTAGCTGAGGTCATGCTGAAGTGCCACCTGCAGCTACTGCCTTTCTCAAAACCTAGGTTGGGGCTGGAGGTAAAAGTGACACAGTTGCAAAGCAGGGTGACTCCCTAGGACTGGCTGGTCTGCTGGACCCCTGGACCCCTGCAACCCCTCTTGCGCTGCCAAACCACTGCACAGAGCTCCCTGTCACCTGTGCTCAAACCATAGGAGATGAGGGGACACCCCTGCCACCATAATGCTCTACAACTCTCCCCGCATCTATAAAATGGCAGCCTTAAGCTTGAAGAACATGTGTTACCTCCATTTGGGGTGAACTAAATAATGAGGTCGGTGCTACTTCTGTGTGGAACCGTGCCCATCAGTTAGCCAGTTTGTCGTGGAGTAAGATGATTCCTCTAACCTCAAAGCCAGTTGCACACCCAACCCAAAGTTCATCTTGCCAGTATTCAATTAACTAGCTACCTCACAGAGCTGCAGTAAAGAACAGAAACCCCACGAACAGCGGCATATGCCTTAATAACACCAGAATTCGGGGGCTGGCGAGATGGCTTAGTGGTTAAGAGCACTGACTGCTCTTCCAGAGGTCCTGAGTTCAAATCCCATCAACCATATGGTGGCTCACAACCATCTGTAATGAGATCTTATGCCCTCTTCTGGTGTGTCTGAAGACAGCTACAGTGTAATCATATACATCAAATAAATAATATTTTTTTAAAAACCCACCAGAATTCTGGGAGCTGAGGCAGAAGGATTAAGAGGTCAAGATTCTGCTGCCTCTGCAGAGAGCCCCTGGGCAGCACCCCACGAGCGAACCTGAGCCTCGGGACCACAGGTAAGACCAAATTTCCTGCTGCAAGAAAGCTGCCTGGTGAGCTTGGGACACACGGAAGCAGAATTTCTCTAGGACCGGGCACGTTCTGTGTTTACCGGAAGTCCCACACCCGCGGATCCCGGCCCGCAGCAGCTCTCTGCTCCCAGACCCGGTGAGAGAGAGACCCAACCGCCTGGTCAGGTGGGCACTCCTTGAAAGACCCACCCCATGAGTCTTAACTCAGAGTTGCAACAGGCTTGAACGAGCCCAGGCACGCCCAGATACCTAGGGCCGAGTCACCGTGAAAACTAACAGACCATAAAAGGAAAGGAATGCAGAACAGACCAGGAGTACCACTCACAGGCCACCTGGCAGGAAGAGATAAGCCCCCAGCCCCCGACATCCAGGACGCCCCAAACCTGCCAATGTGTGTAGCTATACCTTATTACCTCATCATGTGAAATAGCCAATCATATGTGAACATGTCTATGTGCCTCGTTTGAATCCACCAATCCCCGTAACTATGCATCTGCTTCTGTACGCCCGCTTCTGCTTCCCCAATCCCTATAAAAGCCCCATGCTGGAGCTGCTGGGTGCGCAAGTCCTCCGAAGAGACTGTGTGCCCGCAGGTACCTGTGTTTTCCAATAAACCCTCTTGCTGATTGCATCCGAGTGGACTCGGCTCGGTCATTGGGCGCTTGGGACTCCTCCTGAGGGAAAGGTCCTCTCTGGGGGTCTTTCATTATGGGGGCTCGTCCGGGATTTGGAGACCCTCCGCCCAGAGATCACCGACCACCCACCGGGAGGTAAGCCGGCTGGCGTTTGTCTTGTCTGTTGTGTCTTGTCCTGTGAACGATCGATCAATAGGCTCAGATCTGGGGACTATCTGGGCGGGCCAGAGAAGGAGCTGATGAGCTCGGACTTCTCCCCCGCAGCCCTGGAAGACGTTCCAAGGGTGGTTGGAGGAGAGGGAGATCCCGATCCGTGGCACCTCCGTCCGTTTTCGGAGGGATCCGCACCCTTGATGACTCCGTCTGAATTTTATTGGAGTAGAGGATCCAAGACCCTCGCTGACTCCGTCTGAATTTTTGGTTTCAGTTTGGTACCGAAGCTGCGCGGCGCGTCTGCTTGTTACTTGTTTGACTGTTGGAATTGTTTGTCTTCTTTGTGACCTGACTGTGGTTTTCTGGACGTGTTGTGTCTGTTAGTGTCTTTTTGACTTTTGTTTCGTGTTTGAATTTGGACTGACGACTGTGTTTAAAATCTTGGACCGACGACTGTGTTTGAAATCATGAAACTGTTTGCTTTGTTCGTCGAAGAGTTTTACTTGGTCCCCTTAACGCTTAGTGAGTAAGAAACTTAATTTTGTAGACCCCGCTCTAGTGGCAGTGTGTTGGTTGATAGCCAAAGTTAATTTTTAAAACATAGTGTTTTGGGGGTTGGGGATTTAGCTCAGTGGTAGAGCTCTTGCCTAGCAAGCGCAAGGCCCTGGGTTCGGTCCCCAGCTCTGAAAAAAGGAAAGAAAAACAAAACAAAAACATATAGTGTTTTATCTGTGCTTATGCTCGCAGCCAGCTGTGATGAACTGGGAAAGATTTAAATTTTCCTTGGGAGTAAGGAATCTTAAAGGCGGAGTTTCAGCCGGTATGGCACTTAGTGCGTAGCTGCCTAAAAGATCAGAAATGCTGTTAACAGGCTATAAAAAAAGGACAGGCTGTGTTAGAAATGCTACAGGAAGAATGATCTAAAAAGGCTGAGAGCTAAGTGGGGCTATAAGGAAAACAAGAACAGGAAAGGAATTTCTGACATTTGCTCACAGTAGGAGAGCGCTCATTTAGAGAAGTTCTTTAAGGAAGCCTGCCTTATCTGCTGTCCTTATTCCAAGGGAGGAGTCAGTCTCCAACATTAAATTACTTTTCTCACTGATCATCATTAACATGGAGAGTGCCTTTGGTCCTATCCCCACAGCAGCCAGTTCCTGCCCCTATGGTTAAAATGCCCCAGGTTGGGGGACAAAAAGAGCCCCTAAAATAGTTTCAAAGAATCTACAACTGTGAAGAACTTTGTTTTGCCAGTCAGGATTAATGTTTTCTTTTCCATGGGCCTATAGCCCACTGAGACAGTTTGGTAAAGGGCTGTTACTAAAGTCCTGAAAGCCCCAGGTGAACTGGTTACAATTCTTTTGTCAGCTGCTTAGTATCTAGCACCCAGGTTCTAACCATCTCTCCATCCTTTTGTTATTAGTTGTTACTAGAAGCCTAGTGTCATTTGGAGGCTGGTTCTCTTGAGAGGCAAAGCCACCAAGCTGACACTGAAGGGAGGTAGGTACTCCTTAAGGGAAAATCTAAGCCCAGAGAGACAGCCGGTAACAGCTAGGCTGCCTCTCTGCTCGCCTTTCTGTTTCATAGACAAAGCTTGTGCTTATATTTACAGTGGCCTTTTTGTCCAAAAAAAGGCCTCCTGGTTTAGCTGTGTGACTAAATGCTATTTGTCCTCTTCAGTGGACCTCTCTCCTCTAGATTCCCTTCTTGTTTTCTCACCATCCCACGTGAGATGCTTGTTAGTAACTGTTACAGATCTTCTTTACCACTGAGGAAAGACAGAATCCTGCTAGAGGCCAGAAAGAATGTTCCAGACATGGATGGAAGGCTCCTGACTGTTGACTTCAATGCCCCTGAAGGTAGGGAGTGCTCCAGGTCTGCCCCCAGGCTCCGAGGGTGGGTCTCCTAGGGGCTGGAAAATGCCCCACCAATCTGGCTAAGATAAGGAAAGGATATGAAGAGAAAGTTACAGAAACTTGAAGGGTAAAGCTAAGTGTCACTGAGAGAGTTATTGTAAGTTGCAGAGAAAATAAGTTGATGAGTGGTTCAGGGTCTGTGCAGAAAAGTGGACAGCACCTAATAGCTGTAGAAGAAGATGCAGAGAGACTGAAAAAAGAAAGAAAGAAAGAAAGAAAGAAAGAAAGAAAGAAAGAAAGAAAGAAAGAAAGAAAGGAAGAAAGAAAGACAGGAAGAAAGAGGATAAAAAGAGCAGGAAGCTAGGGAAGAAAAGAGACAAAAAGAAGAGGAAATTAGAGAGCTAAAGAGAGATAAAAGACAAGAGAGGAACATATACTGGCCACAGTAGTTAGGGAACTTAGGAAGATAGTACCTGGCAACAGAAGAGAATTCCTGGCTAAAGATCAGTGTGCCTAATACGAAGAAAAAGGACATTGGGTCAGGGACTGCCCCAGAAAGAACAAGAGGGGACACTGGAGAGCCTCTTGGTGCTGGCTATGCACAGAGATAGAAGGGAAGCCCGCCCAGTTGTTTTGTGGATACAGGGACCCAATGCTCTGTGCTCCTATGCTCCAGTGGGCCAGTATCCAAAGACCTTGGGTACAGGGGCCTGCTGGCAACAAACAATACTTATGGACTGTCCGAAGAACAGTGGACCTTGGCGTGGGCCGGGTAACCCACTAGTTCATAGTCATCCCTGACTGCCCCCATCCCTTGCTCATGAGAAAATTGCTCCCCAAAATGGCTTGCGTGGGCTGAAATGGCTGGGTGAGGCCATGTGTATGCATATCTACAGACTGTGTATGCGGAGCTTAAGACCTGTCTCAGTGCACCAGTACCTGATGCTGGGAGATGAATGGCTTAGCGCTGTTCTACTTGGAACATATCACTCCTGCCAGCCGGGCACTAACAATTATCACCCAATCCAGGACTTAAACTGTGATAGACTGGCTGATGTTTGCCTTTGAATAGAGTGTCCCAAAAGATGGGACCACTGGTCAGCTGCCATGGACTGGATTCTCCACCTGTTGGGGGCAATCTGGTCACCTTGCTGCCCAATCCGACCTGGAGCCACCACAGCACGAGTGTCAAGCACTGGCAGAAGCCCATGGGTGGAGGAAAGACCTCTGCGACTGGCTGATTGACCCCTGCTGAAAGCCGAGGCTACCTTGTCCACAGACGGGAACAGTTCTCTTCATGAAGGTCAGAGATAAGTGGGTGCTGCCATGGTGGACAACACAATGTCATCTAGGATGGCTGAACCTCAACCCCCCAGTACATCAGTGCCGCAGATGCCTTTGCCATCTCTTGGATGCCCTGATGAAGCCAACAACTGTGAGTACTATTCATTGCTCAGGATATCAGGAGGGAAGAGATTCAGTGACATGGGGCAATAACGAAGCAGATCAAGTGGCTCGAAAAATGGTTATGCAGGAGCCCATCCTGGTTGCAGGCCTGCAAGAGACAGCCACTGAGAACTAGGATTGGACTAAGGGATGGCCTCACTTAGAAAAGGCCCAAATTGCTTAAAAGATAAAGGACAATGGCACACTTGAGGGGAAAGCTATACTCCCCAGAGAACAAAGAAAAGACTCACTTTGCCAAATACAGAAATGGACTCATTTAGGAGATAAAAAGTTTGTCCAAGTAGTTAAGTGTATGTAATAGACTTTAAGATTTTAGCCAGAGAGGCAGTAGAAAGTATAAGGTATGTCAATAAGTGAATGCTTAGCAAGCAAACAGGGCAAAGAGACCTAGAGAGTTTGGTGAAAAGTCGAAGTGAACTTCACTGAGATAAAACCAGAAAAATATAATCACAAGTATCTCCTAGTGCTTGTAGATACTTTTTCAGGAATAGATAGAAGCTTTCCTCATCAAACGAGAGACGGCTTCTGCAATCATCAAGAAGATACTGGAAGAAATCTTCCTCTTGGAATGCCCAAGGTAATCTGGTCAGACAACGGCCCTACTTTCGTTGCCAAGGTAAGCCAGGGTGTGGCCAAGTATTTAGAGGTCGATTGGAAATTACATTGTATTTACAGACCTCAAAGTTCAGGACAGGTAGGGTAAATAAATAGAACTCTAAAAGAGACCCTGACCAAATTAACCATGGAGACTGGCGCAGACTGGGTGACACTCCTTCCCTCTTGCTCTCTTCAGAGCAAGAAATACCCCTTCCAGATTCAGCCTTACCCCCTTTGAGATCTTATATGGGGCCTCAGCCCCACTGACTGTATTAGATGATGTTACTGAACCAACATGTCATAGTGCCATAGTAATAATGATTTGTGTGCCAGGCTAAAAGACCTACAGGTGATACAGAAAGAAATCTGCTCAGAGCTGGCAGCAGCCTATGCCCTGGGGACCCCTGAGACATCTCACCAGTTCCAGGTCGGAGACTCGGCTACATACGATGGCACCGAACCCAGATACTCACTGGAAAGGACCGTACCTGGTTCTGCTGACCACCCTGACAGCCATCAACTCTCAACCCTCACCAGCCGTGTACTAGCTGTTGGGGCTGAGAGCTGGGACCTAGAGGGAAACTCAGATCTTCAAAAAGCTCCCTAGACTTAATTTCATGTTTGCCCCGGGTTTTATCAAGATAGGTGTGGGGATAGGCTTGATTTCTATTACAAATGATGTAACATTGCATATGTTAGTACTCCTAACACTTCTTGGGACTGTGCCTCAGGGATCACAATCTGTATAAGTTTAGAAGTTCTAAAAGCTAGTCATGACCTTGGTGTGTAGGTTTAGATAGTGTCCAGATTGGAATCCTGATGCTAAAGACTTAGTAAGAAAAAAAAAAAAGAGTTGAGAATTACTTAAGGCTATCTAGGTGCTGCAAGGGCAGCACAAGGACATCTGCCATTGCCCTGCAATGCAAGGTTTATAGAGAATTCAGAACTGCCATTGACTCAGATATAAAAAGAGTGAAAGACTTTTTAGCTGACCTCCAAGAATACCTAACCTCCCTCTCAGAGGTAGTCCTTCAGAATAGGAGAAGATTAGACCTGATATTCCTTAAAGAAGGAACCTGTGTGCTACACTGAAAGAATGTTGTTTCTATGCAGACCATACAGGATTAGTGAGAGATAACATGGCTAAGCTCCGAGAACGCTTGGCCCAGAGACAGAAGCTGTTTGATTCCCAACAAGGCTGGTTCGAGGGGTGGTTTAACCGATCCCCTTGGTTTGCTACCCTGGTGTCCACCTTGATGGGACCCTTAATCATCCTCCTCCTAATCTTCCTCTTTGGCCCCTGCATTCTAAACAGATTGATGCAGTTCATAAAGAACAGACTCTCAGTCATTCAGACGCTTGTTCTCACCCAACAATACCAGAGGGTAAGACAACAGGAAGAGATTCCTTAGAATTCGATTTGAGTAAAGGATTTTACTCAAGTCTAAAAGAAAATGGGGGAAAATGAAAGACCCACCCCATGAGTCTTAACTCAGAGTTGCAACAGGCTTGAACGAGCCCAGGCACGCCCAGATACCTAGGGCCGAGTCACCGTGAAAACTAACAGACCATAAAAGGAAAGGAATGCAGAACAGACCAGGAGTACCACTCACAGGCCACCTGGCAGGAAGAGATAAGCCCCCAGCCCCCGACATCCAGGACGCCCCAAACCTGCCAATGTGTGTAGCTATACCTTATTACCTCATCATGTGAAATAGCCAATCATATGTGAACATGTCTATGTGCCTCGTTTGAATCCACCAATCCCCGTAACTATGCATCTGCTTCTGTACGCCCGCTTCTGCTTCCCCAATCCCTATAAAAGCCCCATGCTGGAGCTGCTGGGTGCGCAAGTCCTCCGAAGAGACTGTGTGCCCGCAGGTACCTGTGTTTTCCAATAAACCCTCTTGCTGATTGCATCCGAGTGGACTCGGCTCGGTCATTGGGCGCTTGGGACTCCTCCTGAGGGAAAGGTCCTCTCTGGGGGTCTTTCATCCTGAGGCTGCAGAGCGGAAGAGACCACCAACACTGCTCACCCCTGCCCACATCCCTGGCCCAAGAGGAAACTGTATAAGGCCTCTGGGCTCCCGTCGGGGAGGGCCCAGGAGCAGCAGGACCCCTGCCAGAGACACCGCCGGACCCTGAAGGAAACAGACCGGATAAACAGTTCTCTGCACCCAAATCCCGTGGGAGGGAGAGCTAAACCTTCAGAGAGGCAGACAAGCCTGGGAAACCAGAAGAGACTGCTCCCTGCACACACATCTCGGACGCCAGAGGAAAAAGCCAAAGACCATCTGGAACCCTGGAGCACTGAAGCTCCCGGAAGGGGCAGCACAGGTCTTCCTGGTTGCTGCCGCTGCAGAGAGCCCCTGGGCAGCACCCCACGAGCAAACCTGAGCCTCGGGACCACAGGTAAGACCAAATTTTCTGCTGCAAGAAAGCTGCCTGGTGAACTCAAGACACAGGCCCACAGGAACAGCTGAAGACCTGTAGAGAGGAAAAACTACACACCCGAAAGCAGAACACTCTGTCCCCATAACTGACTGAAAGAGAGGAAAACAGGTCTACAGCACTCCTGACACACAGGCTTATAGGACAGTCTAGCCACTGTCAGAAATAGCAGAACAAAGTAACACTAGAGATAATCTGATGGCGAGAGGCAAGCGCAGGAACCCAAGCAACAGAAACCAAGACTACATGCCATCATCGGAGCCCAATTCTCCCACCAAAACAAACATGGAATATCCAAACACACCAGAAAAGCAAGATCTAGTTTCAAAATCATATTTGATCATGATGCTGGAGGACTTCAAGAAAGACATGAACACACTTAGGGAAGCACAGGAAAACATTAATAAACAAGTAAAAGCCTACAGAGAGGAATCGCAAAAATCCCTGAAAGAATTCCAGGAAAACACAATCAAACAGTTGAAGGAATTAAAAATGGAAATAGAAGCAATCAAGAAAGAACACATGGAAACAACCCTGGATATAGAAAACCAAAAGAAGAGACAAGGAGCTGTAGATACAAGCTTCACCAACAGAATACAAGAGATGGAAGAGAGAATCTCAGGAGCAGAAGATTCCATAGAAATCATTGACTCAACTGTCAAAGATAATGTAAAGCGGAAAAAGCTACTGGTCCAAAACATACAGGAAATCCAGGACTCAATGAGAAGATCAAACCTAAGGATAATAGGTATAGAAGAGAGTGAAGACTCCCAGCTCAAAGGACCAGTAAATATCTTCAACAAAATCATAGAAGAAAACTTCCCTAACCTAAAAAAAGAGATACCCATAGACATACAAGAAGCCTACAGAACTCCAAATAGATTGGACCAGAAAAGAAACACCTCCCGTCACATAATTGTCAAAACACCAAACGCACAAAATAAAGAATATTAAAAGCAGTAAGGGAAAAAGGTCAAGTAACATATAAAGGGAGACCTATCAGAATCACACCAGACTTCTCGCCAGAAACTATGAAGGCCAGAAGATCCTGGACTGATGTTATACAGACCCTAAGAGAACACAAATGCCAGCCCAGGTTACTGTATCCAGCAAAACTCTCAATTAACATTGATGGAGAAACCAAGATATTCCATGACAAAACCAAATTTACACAATATCTTTCTACAAATCCAGCACTACAAAGGATAATAAATGGTAAAGCCCAACATAAGGAGGCAAGCTATACCCTAGAAGAAGCAAGAAACTAATCGTCTTGGCAACAAAACAAAGAGAATGAAAGCACACAAACATAACCTCACATCCAAATATGAATATAACGGGAAGCAATAATCACTATTCCTTAATATCTCTCAATATCAATGGCCTCAACTCCCCAATAAAAAGACATAGATTAACAAACTGGATACGCAACGAGGACCCTGCATTCTGCTGCCTACAGGAAACACACCTCAGAGACAAAGACAGACACTACCTCAGAGTGAAAGGCTGGAAAATAACTTTCCAAGCAAATGGTCAGAAGAAGCAAGCTGGAGTAGCCATTCTAATATCAAATAAAATCAATTTCCAACTAAAAGTCATCAAAAAAGATAAGGAAGGACACTTCATATTCATCAAAGGAAAAATCAACCAAGATGAACTCTCAATCCTAAATATCTATGCCCCAAATACAAGGGCACCTACATACGTAAAAGAAACCTTACTAAAGCTCAAAACACACATTGCACCTCACACAATAATAGTGGGAGATTTCAACACCCCACTCTCATCAATGGACAGATCATGGAAACAGAAATTAAACAGTGATGTAGACAGACTAAGAGAAGTCCTGAGCCAAATGGACTTAACGGATATTTATAGAACATTCTATCCTAAAGCAAAAGGATATACCTTCTTCTCAGCTCCTCATGGTACTTTCTCCAAAATTGACCATATAATTGGTCAAAAAACGGGCCTCAACAGGTACAGAAAGATAGAAATAATCCCATGCGTGCTATCGGACCACCACGGCCTAAAACTGGTCTTCAATAACAATAAGGGAAGAATGCCCACATATACGTGGAAATTGAACAATGCTCTACTCAATGATAACCTGGTCAAGGAAGAAATAAAGAAAGAAATTAAAAACTTTTTAGAATTTAATGAAAATGAAGATACAACATACTCAAACTTATGGGACACAATGAAAGCTGTGCTAAGAGGAAAACTCATAGCGCTGAGTGCCTGCAGAAAGAAACAGGAAAGAGCATATGTCAGCAGCTTGACAGCACACCTAAAAGCTCTAGAACAAAAAGAAGCAAATACACCCAGGAGGAGTAGAAGGCAGGAAATAATCAAACTCAGAGCTGAAATCAACCAAGTAGAAACAAAAAGGACCATAGAAAGAATCAACAGAACCAAAAGTTGGTTCTTTGAGAAAATCAACAAGATAGATAAACCCTTAGCCAGACTAACGAGAGGACACAGAGAGTGTGTCCAAATTAACAAAATCAGAAATGAAAAGGGAGACATAACTACAGATTCGGAGGAAATTCAAAAAATCATCAGATCTTACTATAAAAACCTATATTCAACAAAATTTGAAAATCTTCAGGAAATGGACAATTTCCTAGACAGATACCAGGTATCGAAGTTAAATCAGGAACAGATAAACCAGTTAAACAACCCCATAACTCCTAAGGAAATAGAAGCAGTCATTAAAGGTCTCCCAACCAAAAAGAGCCCAGGTCCAGACGGGTTTAGTGCAGAATTCTATCAAACCTTCATAGAAGACCTCATACCAATATTATCCAAACTATTCCACAAAATTGAAACAGATGGAGCCCTACCGAATTCCTTCTACGAAGCCACAATTACTCTTATACCTAAACCACACAAAGACACAACAAAGAAAGAGAACTTCAGACCAATTTCCCTTATGAATATCGACGCAAAAATACTCAATAAAATTCTGGCAAACCGAATTCAAGAGCACATCAAAACAATCATCCACCATGATCAAGTAGGCTTCATCCCAGGCATGCAGGGATGGTTTAATATACGGAAAACCATCAACGTGATCCATTATATAAACAAACTGAAAGAACAAAACCACATGATCATTTCATTAGATGCTGACAAAGCATTTGACAAAATTCAACACCCCTTCATGATAAAAGTCCTGGAAAGAATAGGAATTCAAGGCCCATACCTAAACATAGTAAAAGCCATATACAGCAAACCAGTTGCTAACATTAAACTAAATGGAGAGAAACTTGAAGCAATCCCACTAAAATCAGGGACTAGACAAGGCTGCCCACTCTCTCCCTACTTATTCAATATAGTTCTTGAAGTTCTAGCCAGAGCAATCAGACAACAAAAGGAGATCAAAGGGATACAGATCGGAAAAGAAGAGGTCAAAATATCACTATTTGCAGATGACATGATAGTATATTTAAGTGATCCTAAAAGTTCCACCAGAGAACTACTAAAGCTGATAAACAACTTCAGCAAAGTGGCTGGGTATAAAATTAACTCAAATAAATCAGTTGCCTTCCTCTATACAAAAGAGAAACAAGCCGAGAAAGAAATTAGGGAAACGACACCCTTCATAATAGACCCAAATAATATAAAGTACCTCGGTGTGACTTTAACCAAGCAAGTAAAAGATCTGTACAATAAGAACTTCAAGACACTGAGGAAAGAAATTGAAGAAGACCTCAGAAGATGGAAAGATCTCCCATGCTCATGGATTGGCAGGATTAATATAGTAAAAATGGCCATTTTACCAAAAGCAATCTACAGATTCAATGCAATCCCCATCAAAATACCAATCCAATTCTTCAAAGAGTTAGACAGAACAATTTGCAAATTCATCTGGAATAACAAAAAACCCAGGATAGCTAAAGCTATCCTCAACAATAAAAGGACTTCAGGGGGAATCACTATCCCTGAACTCAAGCAGTATTACAGAGCAATAGTGATAAAAACTGCATGGTATTGGTACAGAGACAGACAGATAGACCAATGGAATAGAATTGAAGACCCAGAAATGAACCCACACACCTATGGTCACTTGATTTTTGACAAAGGAGCCAAAACCATCCAATGGAAAAAAGATAGCATTTTCAGCAAATGGTGCTGGTTCAACCATGGTTCAATGGAGGGCAACATGTAGAAGAATGCAGATCGATCCATGCCTATCACCCTGTACAAAGCTTAAGTCCAAGTGGATCAAGGACCTCCACATCAAACCAGACACACTAAAACTAATAGAAGAAAAACTAGGGAAGCATCTGGAGCACATGGGCACTGGAAAAAATTTCCTGAACAAAACACCAATGGCTTATGCTCTAAGATCAAGAATCGACAAATGGGATCTCATAAAACTGCAAAGCTTCTGTAAGGCAAAGGACACTGTGGTTAGGACAAAACAGCAACCAACAGATTGGGAAAAGATCTTTACCAATCCTACAACAGATAGAGGCCTTATATCTAAAATATACAAAGAACTCAAGAAGTTAGACCGCAGGGAAACATATAACCCTATTAAAAAATGGGGTTCAGAGCTAAACAAAGAATTCACAGCTGAGGAATGCCGAATGGCTGAGAAACACCTAAAGAAATGTTCAACATCTTTAGTCATAAGGGAAATGCAAATCAAAACAACCCTGAGATTTCACCTCACACCAGTGCGATTGGCTAAGATCAAAAACTCAGGTGACAGCAGATGCTGGCGAGGATGTGGAGAAAGAGGAACACTCCTCCATTGTTGGTGGGATTGCAGACTGGTAAAACCATTCTGGAAATCAGTCTGGAGGTTCCTCAGAAAATTGGACATTGAACTGCCTGAGGATCCAGCTATACCTCTCTTGGGCATATACCCAAAAGATGCCTCAACATATAAAAGAGACACGTGCTCCACTATGTTCATCGCAGCCTTATTTATAATAGCCAGAAAATGGAAAGAACCCAGATGCCCTTCAACAGAGGAATGGATACAGAAAATGTGGTACATCTACACAATGGAATATTACTCAGCTATCAAAAACAACGAGTTTATGAAATTCGTAGGCAAATGGTTGGAACTGGAAAATATCATCCTGAGTGAGCTAACCCAGTCACAGAAAGACATACATGGTATGCACTCATTGATAAATGTCTATTAGCCCAAATGCTTGAATTACCCTAGATCCCTAGAACAAACGAAACTCAAGACGGATGATCAAAATGTGAATGCTTCACTCCTTCTTTAAATGAGGAAAAAGAATACCCTTGGCAGGGAAGAGAGAGGCAAAGATTAAAACAGAGACTGAAGGAACACCCATTCAGAGCCTGCCCCACATGTGGCCCATACATATACAGCCACCCAATTAGACAAGATGGATGAAGCAAAGAAGTGCAGACCGACAGGAGCCGGATGTAGATCGCTCCTGAGAGACACAGCCAGAATACAGCAAATATAGAGGCGAATGCCAGCAGCAAACCACTGAACTGAGAATAGGTCCCCTATTGAAGGAATCAGAGAAAGAACTGGAAGAGCTTGAAGGGGCTCGAGACCCCAAAAGTACAACAATGCCAAGCAACCAGAGCTTCCAGGGACTAAGCCACTACCTAAAGACTATACATGGACTGACCCTGGACTCTGACCCCATAGGTAGCAATGAATATCCTAGTAAGAGCACCAGTGGAAGGGGAAGCCCTGGGTCCTGCTAAGACTGAACCCCCAGTGAACTAGACTGGTGGGGGGAGGGCGGCAATGGGGGGAGGGTTGGGAGGGGAACACCCATAAGGAAGGGGAGGGGGGAGGGGGTTGTTTGCCCGGAAACCGGGAAAGGGAATAACACTGGAAATGTATATAAGAAATACTCAAGTTAATAAAAAAAAAAAAATGATGCTACCAAATTGAAAAAAAAAAAAAAGAGGTCAAGATTCAAATGAACCATATAGTAAAACTATGTCTCAAAATATTTAAACAAAAGCAAATAGAATATTCTGTAAGTCATGGCACACAGTAGGTGCGAAGTGAATGGTAATTTAGATTACCCACTAATAACCACCAGTAAAAAATGACAAGCAGCAAACATCGCTGTCCCTGAAGTACTGTTGTCACCCTCACAGCGTCCTGAGCAGACAGGCTCAGCTCTGAGGCAAAGCTCTCAGGTCACCAGCTGTCCGATACCCTTTCGGGTATCTGGCTCCTTTCAGAATCCGAACATGCCTATCCCCTCACGATGGACTCTTTCTTCCAAAGTCCTTATTACATCCAAGACCAAACCATAACAGCTAAGCCAAACAGAAGGGCAGAGGGAACTGTGTGTGGTTGCAGGATCCAACCTGGCCCAGTTACACCTACATATCAATGTCTGTGGGCCACTATTCTGTCCACTTGATAGGAGTACTGTGCCCAGACCGGTGGCATGCGAAAGGAAAGCCATAGCGTTTCAGTTTTGATGCCTGGGGATAAGGTTAATGTGACTTCAGACACCTCAGACACGCTCCATCCTGGACAAAGTTCTTATGACACCAGCTGTCAGCTACCCTGTGGGCTATCTGGCTTCTTTCAGGATCCAAGTGCACCCAGGAAGTGAGAGACAGCAAGAGGGTGAGTTCAAAATGATGCTTAGATACACAATCAATCCAAAGCCAATCTTGGCTTCATGAGATCCTGTTTTATGAAAGACCAACAAAAAACAAAAAAACAAAAAACAAAAAAACAAAAAAAAAGTGAAAAAGATACACAGTGGAGGTCCATGTGAAACTCAATGGTGCAGTATGTGGTTAGGCTGGTGAGGCCCACACATATGTAGCCACAGATGAGGCTCGTGCAATGTTCCAGCTCAGCACAGTGGACAGTGGGAGGGGAGGGACAGGTGGGAAGACATGATATAAACAAACTAATTAGCTACTGAGCCTACTTTTATGTCATCAAAGTCACTGTCAAACTCTCTGGTCCTTTAGTCTGTGAAAATCTCTTTACTCTCAAACCTCACTGAAGTGCTGCAAAAGCACCAGCCTATAAGAGCCTCCCGAGCACCAAGAGCAGCTCTCTTTCCCACTGCCTTGAGACAGGTCGATAACGAGAGGCCAAAGATGACTGATTGGCACAATATAACTAGTCAATAGGTTCTATACATGCCAAACAAAGGCAAAGAATATTCAAAAATAAAAACACTTGTTAATGTAGGAATTACTACATGCCTAAGTCTTTGTTAAATCCTTCATATTAAAAATGTCAATATCCAAGTTACTCAGGTGGAAGCCATGATACCCTTTCGGCACATTCCTTGCCTGCCTGTTTGTTGGATTGCTGTAGATGGAACCCAGGGTCTCCGGCATACTAGACAAGTACTGTGCCACCAAGCTACCTCCCCAGCCCCAGTGTCACTCTTAGACTGCCCTCATGAAACTCAGTGGATAATACTTTGGGATGTTCCCTGGAGGAACTTTCAAAACAATAAAGTCAAGTTGAAAAAGTCAACACACATTAATTATATATATTAATTATAATGATATAAATAATATAACAAATAGAATACTATAATCAATTACATAGGAATCAACATAAGTTATGTCAATAGTTTTACAGTTATCATCAAAGCCAGACTTAAACATCACTTTAAGTAACCATACAGAGAGTATTTACCAGCAAATGGAGCGATTGATGATCCCAAACTATGTAATTGGTACAAACTTCCTAGGGGCAGTATCAGTAACTGATTTCTTCTTTAAAGCCTCATCTCAAATCACTCATGTGAGAACAGAATTGAGAGGCCCTGCTTATCAGGTAGGGGACTCCAAGTGTGCAGAAGAGAACCAAGCCCTGTTCAAAAGAATGTACATTTTATCCCTGACACAGTTCCCAAATTCAGCTGTAACTGAACTAAGAATGCAGGTAAGCTATCTAGATATTTATCTATAGTTTATACACCCTAAAAGTTTACATATCTCCTGTAGCCCAAAAGATCTGAGAAGCTTCTAACCTAGAAAGGAGAAATTCAATACTTATGGTTACTATTAGGTCATACTTGGTGTTTGTTAAAACGATGGAATAAGGGTCTGCTTATTAAACAACATGCAGCAATAGTCAGAATTCAGCTTCACTGAGAGCCATTCATACAGGGACAATCAATTCAGGGACACTGGAGAACCAAGAGCCCATTGGGAAGCGATTTTTAGGTGGTCTCTGCCTTCTCAGCTTACCGGTGGCTCACGTCTCCATAACACACAGTTTCAGTCTCTACCTTCTGTCACATCCACACTGTCCCCAAGACTGCCCATCAAGGCCTAATGCTGTCACCCCAAAGTGGTAGTGTGGCTGGAGCACAGAAGGCTTCCAGCTGACCAAGAAGAGACCCAATTACTACTGATAATCAGTAACAAAAGCCGCAGATATTACCATCCCTGCCTCTGCCGCTTTGCTCTCTGAACATGGTAACTAACACTAGGTTTCATTCTGGCTTTTCCCCAGAACCTGGACTCAGTCCTTTTGAGTCAACTTTGAGGGAGAGCCTGCACTCTAGCTGACACAACAGAAAGAAAACATGTTCTCAAATTCCTAGAAGTGCGGACATCCTAAACCATGATATTCGTGGCCACACAAAATCAACCAGGGTCTCAAAATCATCAAGGCAAACATGAATTCCTTATGTCTGAGACTAATACTAAAGCTATAAGCTCTCACCTCGTGGACAGACACGTTCTAAAGAATGTTCTGAACAGCATTATTTCCAGAAGCAGTCTGAGGCTGGCCTTTTCCTCCACCAGACGCTTCCTTACACCCAGGCCAACTACGACTCCTCAAGGTGAACTGCACCCTCATCTGTCAGCAGTTATCAAAAAGCCCAGAACCATAGCTCCAAAAGTCACGTGATTACTGAAGCAGGAGGAAGCAAGCACCAAATCTTGCAAATAAAAGCCTTTAATTCTGATGTTAGATTAAAAGCAACATGGGCAAGAAAGAAGTTTCTGAATGTCTAATGGAGCATATAGCGAGATTTAATCACAGTTAAAAGCCAGATTTGAATTGTGATCCTTCGTGACCATCCTAAGAAGGCATGAATATTCCTTGTCTGCCTTTGCCTGCTTTTTCTTCCTCATCCACAGAAAACTCAAACTCAGCCATCCACAAGACGCCCTCCACCGAGAACAGAAGTAGTGACGTCTATACACTGCAGCTGGGAAAATCTAATATCGAAAGTTAAAAACAACTATCCACCTTGGAAAGCAACCCTTCTTAAGAGCCCACAGCTGAGGCTCCACGAGAGAATGCCACGCCCAAGCATGTGATGAAGTAAGTCTTCCAGAAGACTCTTGGTAAGGTCCTTCTTTCTGGGGCTGCTGTAGTTGTCATTCTCTACGGGCAGTGTCTGCCCACTTTGCCCTCTCCCGTCCTCCACGGCTAAGCAGGCAAGAGACTGCTAACTGACTCCCTGTCAGTGATCAGAACCAGTGAACCATTAAGCAGTAAGTCCCCACAACTGGTGGCCTGAGAAGGAGCAGGACTAAGGAGGTGTGGCAGAAGATGGTTGTTTCTGGAGAATTGGGTGACCAAAGTTATGGATGGATGGATGGATGGATGGATGGATGGATGGATGGACGGATGGACAAATGGATGGACAGACAGACCTACCGGTCTAGTCAAAAGGGGTAGAGTGGCAGGAACAGAAGGCATGTCCACCTAATGAGAGGTTGGGTTCTGCCTCACATAGGAACAGGTTCTGGGGAGCAGATGGGCTCATGTGCTTGGAAAGTGACTTAAGGAGTCCACAAGAAGTTTGAAGTAAGGATGGGGGGCAGGAGCTTGGGATGCTGTGAGGGGATGTAGCCAAGAACTGGTAAAGTGGAAACTGACAGCTAAGCAGAGTCCCTGGAAAACAGAGTTGTGAAAGAAGAATAAAACAAACGAGTGAGCCACGGCAGAGCCACGGCTAGCCTCCTCTTCTAATCACAACTACTCGCACATCCACGTGCGCACAAGCATACACATTCCCACACAGTGGCGCCATGTCATTGGGGTACCTTCTTACCTTAGCCACAGGCACGCTCCTATTAGTCGCCGCGTCGCACAAACTGGAGGAGGTAGAGCTGCCTGCTGCCGCTGAGAGAAAGACGGGAGAACGCGGGGGACTGCCTGTCGCCCCTCCAGCACCGCCTGCCAACGCTGGGAACGTACCCGGCCCCGGGCGCGCAGGAGGGCTGCTCCCAGGGCTGGCGCCTGTGCGGGGCCTCTGGCGGATGCCATCCAGCAGGCGCACTAGCAGTATGTTGGCCGGCAGCTCGTCCACCCCGCAGCCCACCAGGATGCGGCACTCGGGACAGCGTAGCTCGTGGCGCGAGCACACGATGCTCTCCAGACAGCGTCGGCAGAAGGTGTGCTGGCATGGCAACACCTTGGCAGTGGTGTCCAGGCGCTCCAGGCACACAGAGCATTCCAACAAATCCAGCAGCGATGACTCGTCCATATCCTCTTCAGTCCTCGCCTGGTCCCCTCTCTGCTGCTCACCCTGCCTGTCGTCGCCCTCGCCCGGAGCTGCGGTGGCTGCCGCCTTGGACGCGCACAGCCAGGACGCTCCAAGCAGCATGGGGGAGGCGCCGGCGCGGGCCCAGCGAGCCGCCTAAGTCCAGCAGCCAGAGCCCGGCCCGCCTAGGAAAGCGAGCATTTGCGCCCAGCCCACAGGGTTCGGTCCGAGGCGCTGGCCTCCAGGGTTTGCAAAGTGACTCGCCGAGCCTGCTTGCAAGGCGGGCGCCTTAGTTCCGGAACCCCGAGGCAACTCCAGCCAGCCGAGTAAAATCAGTCCTCCTACGCGCGCGCCCCGCCGCTGCGGGCTACACCTGTGCCGCCGCGCCGCCCGCGCCCCGGAGCCCAGCAGCGGGAAGTGCAGGGAGAGGCCAGCCGGGTCCCGGGGGAGACCGGGGCGCGGCGTGCGCGCTCCCCCGCGCCGCAGGCGAGCCGCACCGCCCCCCTCGGCGCCTCCATGCGCCCTCGGGCTGCCAGAGCGCCGCCGCCTTCCTCAACTAGCCCAGCTGGACCTGGTCCCTGGGCCGCCGGCACGTGTGCAGGGGGCGTGCGGAGGTCAGAGTCACTGCGGGGGTGCTGGGAAGCAGACACCTCTCCTGCCTTGAAGCTTCTCCCTTTGGGCCACCTCCGGGGCTCGAGAGAACTTCCCCTGCGCAGGCTTGGCTCCTCTGGACGCCAGACTCTGGGTTCTCCGCGAGCTTTAGGAAGGGACGTTTCTTCTCAACGCCTCGGCGAAGGAAAGTTTGCGAGCATCATCCCGACTGCTTTCTTAGCCAGCGCTGGAGAGCAGCCTGAGGACGCATCCGACACCCAGGCATCCTTCTGGACGACTCTGGGGAGCACACTTGCTTGTGTCCCCTCGCCTCCCAGCACGCACAGGTGACAGCTGTGGGTATAGGTGCGGGGATGTCCCTTGAGGCGAGAGGGGAAGGCGCTGGAGACCACGGGGTGGGGGGCTGCTGGGGCCGCGACTACTCCTTCGGGAGGCCGACTGCCCTCTCCAGAATCACCGATGTGTGACTGACGACGACGCCCACGCGCCAGCACACTCTGGGCCAGCGCCGCGCCCCTGGCGGCGCGGTGAAAGACTCCAGCGGCCGCTCTAGTGTGCTCTGGTGAACCCAGCTCCAGATTTTCTTCCTGAGGCTCAAAAGAGGGGGAATTTGCGCTCCTTCCCGATGCCCGGGTTTCTGGGAGCGTCAGAGCGACGGAAGTACGTACGAGGACCCAGAGCAGCAGGGAAGTTTGGCGGTGGGCTGCGGTCGACATACAAGATTTCTTGCCGTGTGCTGCCCCCTGGTGGCTCCCTCGTGTTCCCAACGCTCTCGAGCCTGGCACAGGCAAAGGTCCAGCAAGCTGAATGATAACACAACTGAGAGATGCCAGGGCAAGCATCCGAAGTGGTGTGCATGCCCCTCCTACGCGTTGGGCTATCCTGTTGTTTGTGAAGCTGAATGTCACTTTTCCTCGGTTTTTTTTTTGAAAGAAAATAAAGATCTGGATTGTTTTAATGCTCTTAAACAACCCTGTGAAATAATTGCTTTAACTTGATTGCACTTGTAAAGAAAATGAGTCTCATTATTATGACACGATTAAATTAGATTTCGTTTTCGTGTCCACAGAACCCAAGTGCATAAAGTAGAGCAGCTGCCTATAAGCCATGTGTCCTTTACAGTAAATATTTGTCAAATGATTGAAAGAGTGACTTGGTCTCCTCATGCAGCGATGACTTGAATGCAGTATTTAACACCCCAATTCCAAATATCCTGAGTTCCTATCAGGCTGCTGGTCTCTGGAAATTTCCAGGAGCAGATAGTTGTCCCAGCCGATCTCTATCATTTACATGAGCGTCGGCAAGGGTATAAGATACAACTGTCTGTCTAGTTTATGGAGGGGGTAAGGAGGTGACTGACTTTTGCTCTCAGACCTTTGCTTAAGAACACCCAAGGAGAATTTGTGAGACTGGCAAGAACAAAGTTATTATCCATAATGATACAGCCTGGGTGCTTTGGGGTGCAAGAGAGAAATAAACCTTAGAAGAATCTTAAAAGGTGCAAAAATAAAAGCGATCTTATGGGACTACAGACTAAGAGCTTGGGCAGATTCATGGGGACAGATTCTCCTAAATGTTGTTCTCTCCCTTTGTATTTGGTGGCTTCCTCCTTCCCCCCACCATGCACCAGGCGCCTCGTGATAGAAAATATGACCAAAGCATGTACCGGCTCCAGCAGTATAGCATGCAATTAGCATCCGCCACTGACAAGACGGCATCTGATATCTCATGGGATTACTAGAAGTCTGAAAATCTTGTTACATAGACTGAGCCAGCAGCCATTCTCTGAGCTGTTGTCTACAGAAAGAAGCAAAACCATATGAAATCTGGCGGCACCCTCAGAAGTTGCACGGGAAAGGAAGTATGGATTCCTGGAATGAGCATCTTGGAAAGTGAAGAGAGATGTCTGTTCCGAGAGCCCAGGACGTCTCTGTCCTCTGAGTGCTTCACTAAGTACAACCACAATGAAGATGAGTCGAGGCCACTGGACCCCACGGTGCCTGGATTTCCTGTCTCTGCTCTGCCCCAGCACCTACCACAGCCAACTCCCACAGTAGTCAGCCAAAGTCACAGGAAGGCTGGGCGGGATGTGCAAGGTGGTTCAGCAGCTGGATTCAGGCAACGAGACCTGGTAGGGATTGTGAGGAGCTTCCTGCTCCTACCCAAGGGAAAACTGCCTCAGCAGCAATCCCTCTCGTTGTTCTGAAGAAGCCATGCCAAGTAGTGTGATGTCTTCCTGCCTTTTGAGCTAGTTAGAGGCCTTACTTTTTATAAGTCTGTCCAACAGTCGGCAAAGAATTCGGTTCCCAAAGTTAACCAAAATAAATATGACTAAACTAGCCCAAAGACTTCCAGTTCGCAAGTTCTGGATGAATTTCCCAGTATGGTCCGTAAAGGAACTCGAGGGTGTGGCCTAAATAGTTGAAGCATTACAAATGCAGTTTTACATTACTTGGCTCAAAGTTCACGTGTTCAATAAGCCAAGTATGTAAGTAAATGATGGACGAGCTGGCCTTACAGCCATTCATATAAAAATAGCTGGGAATTCAGTCACCCACCACAATACTGTGAGCCAACATGTGTCATCCATACGGCATTGGCAGCCAAGGAAAGTCAGAAGTCCTCAGATGCCCGAATGTAAGGTTACAGGCTGGGATGTGGAAGGAAAGGTCCCATCAGACCTCAGACTTGTCAGACATCATTTGCTAGATTATTCCCAATTCTGGGAACCAGAAATGAATGACAAAGTGGTTAGGAAGCTGAGCCTCAGAGTTAGGAGGAACAGAAAGCGACGGTGCAAGGAGAAAAAGCTTAAAGGCAGTGGGGTGGGGCAGCTGCTGGACTTGTGGCCACCAAAACGCCAGCTCCTTCTTTCTTACATTCTCCACTTGATGCAAGACAGGAATTTATTTTTCCAGTGAAAGAGGGGAGATGTGACTTAGGCCCAGTCAATCAAAAGATGTGTCCCCAACCAGCCATGCTCTGACAGGTGGCAGGAGAGGGTTAGATACAGCCTCCAGAGCCACAGACATCACAATGCAGGTAGCCTGCAGCAGCAGAACCTACAGTCTGGGGCCTGCTTCATTGCAGAAGCAGTGTGGCATCTCCGGCCATCCGTGACTGTGGTGACAGGCTCAGCTGTAGCCTCCGTTGCTCTGTTGACTTTATCAATCACATAGATTTCCCCATTTTTAAAAAATGATTTCTTTCTCTGAAATCATTCCAAGTTGCCATTTGTCATTTGCAACTGAGAAATCTAGATGATATCTGTTTGATTATCAGCCAGAGACCAATGAAAGCACCCAACTGAGACAGTAGTCACCATGCTAAAATGCAACAGGAGACTTCTAGCCTTTCTTCTGGAAAGACATCCAAGCAGTCTACTTGATTGATTGATTGATTGATTGATTGATCGATTAACAGCACTTCTTGGGTGAATGTGTCCCCCACAGTTAACCAGATGTTTTCATGAGAACAGAGCTAAGAGCAGAGTCAAGCTGCAGGAATACTGAGTACAATTTGCCTCCTGGACACAGGAAACCCACGGCAGGTATAATGTCTGCAGAAGGAATGACAAGAGATTTCATCTCCTTAGAGGTCTGAGGCCTTTGAGATCCCTGGGGTTAGATAACATATTGGAAGGAAATGTTTGCTTCACCTTGTGAATTGTGAGTATGGTAGTTAATTTAGATGGCTTGAGAATCACTTAGAGTAGTGATCACAGATTAGTTCTCTATGTGTCTGAGGGTAGTTCCACAGGAGACATCTGAAAGGTGGTAGCTGGAGTGAGTAGTCTATACCACCATGTGCACAGCACTGTCCAATTGCCTTGGGTCCCATATTTAGAAGGAAAAAATAGGATACTCCATCCCTTCTCTCCTAAACATTTCCTTGTCCAGCCCTTGGACATCAAAACTCTAGGTTCTTTGACCTTCGTACTCCAGCATACCTTGTAACCCCTGCTGACCTTGAACCCATAATCCTGCCTACGTGCACCACCCTGCCTGTCTTCATAGATCTATTGATCACATACTGCCCTCTCCCAATGCCCCTGTTACATTTCTACTGAAAGCCCTCAGTGTTCCTCCTAAGCTACTGCTTGATCACTAACCCTCCGCTCAGGGTGCTTCTGGCAGGCCAGCAGAGTGTAAATTGGAGAGCAAGTGGTGTATGCTCAATCTGTGTTACCTCCTTCGCCAACCCGCCAAACTGCCCATGTTCTTAGCAACCTGGCTTTGTCCCTTCTTCCAAGATGACACAGGGGATTTGTCTCCCTTTCCTCAACCTGAGTTGTTTCAGTCTTTGATTCTGGTTTGTAAGCTCTCCAGGGTGCTGTACACACAGTAGGCACTCAACTGATGCTCACTAAGTACATACAATAACAACCACAACTTATCACTCCCAGGCCAGTCATCAGATGCAAGAGGATTACTGTTGACCAAAAAGAAAGTCCAGAAGGACCGGCTTAAGGGGCCATAAAATGAATTTTATTTCGGAACCAGGTTTGAGATTTTAGAAGGGTGAATGAGATTTTAGAGGTGTGGACGTCTGGCAGTTAGGGGTGTGAGTCACACACAGCTCTGGAGGGAGGTCAGAATGGGGTGTGAATCTGGAAGTTATTTCACTGAAGGTAATAGATGGAACGAACTTGAGGAGGGAACAAAGCCAGGGTTCCCTCTTAGAAAATTGCAAGGGAGTCTTTCCATTTGACAAGCTAAGGACAGGAGGGAAAGGGCTAGCTGGCAGTGGGAGGGGGAGTCTTATCAGTCACACTTGCTTAGAATACTCTATCTTTGGGGCACAAAATGGTTTACAGATATGACATCATGTTACACAAATATTTTAGGGACAGAGGCAAGTTCTCAAGAGTGCAAAAAAGAAGTTGTAAGGCCTAGTTAATTGCAATGTGCGTTAGTACAAGGGTTGGAGATTTCATCTTGCAAGTTGTTCAGTTTTGTTAGTCACCATTGAGATGTGTACACGTGTGTGTGTAAGCTGAATCCACAGCGTTATGCATTATTGACAAGCCCTCTACTACTGCGCTATATTCCCAGTCTACTGAACACTTAAACTGTGAGCGCTGTCCGGAATGGGTGCTGCCTGGCTGGGGTATTCCCCTCTTTACTGTGTAGGCCAGGCTGCATGGAATGGAAAAGCAGGACTGTTTATGTGAGGAAGAAGAGACAGATGTGCCTGCTACTAAAGATGGGAAGGATGTGGGGGAGGCCCAGACGGCCTTCTCTGTGGCTTTACAAAAGCCACGGTCTCCATTGTCTCTTGGTATACAGAATCCTTTCCACAGCCTCTTAGCCCTTCCCTAAGATTCTGTGTCTGTTTAACTGATCTGTCCTGGCACAGACTATTCAGAAAACGCAGCAGGCATCCACCCAGAGAAAACTAGATTGGTCCAATGTCCCACTGTTGTCATGAGATCTGCAAAGCAGGCAGCTGAGGTTGACCAACCTTTCCTTCCTCACCTGCTCAGACCATGGTGAGCACAGTAAGACCCCCTAGGCTGAAAGTAGCCTGAGAAGAGAGGCATCCTCCTAGAGGAAGGCTGAGCCAGGCCAGCTAATCATGCACTGGACATCCACGCCATCTTTCACAGATTGGCAGCAGCAAGGTGAGTACCATATTGCAAGGATCCCTTAGTGAATGGTCACACCATCTGCTTCTCCCTCTGCAACTTAACTGGAGAGTCTTAAAAAATTCTAAGGGGTTTCCAAGATTCATCTGATCAGACAGAGGAATAGAAACATGGAAAAATTAAGAAAGTTTTTTAACATGAGTTTGAGCAGCAGGTCATTTCATTATGTTTTTAATCCTGAATATCTTAAGAAACAATTTTCATTTCTCCACTGTAAAGAGCATACTGTCGTGGGGTTGATACTTGCTACCGACCACAGTCTCCATAGCACTGTGGAAAAAATACCCCAAAGTCTTTCTGGGCGCTCAAAATGATCCTGAAATTGCTTACATTTTCTTTTGCAATCTCCAAAAGATTTATAATAAATTCTCTCCTTTGTTCTAGAGATATAACCATTTTCATTTAAGTTTGGCTCAAGATGTTAAAAGCACTTAAACTTACGTGCACAGCATAGTTACTGTGGTGGATCACCATGCTGGTAAAACATTTAACACAGTAAATAAAATCCCTGACTTAAATTATAGTCATAAGCAGAATGCATGAAAACAATATAAAAAGCTTCCAGAATAATCACAGTTTAATTAACATTAAATAATATTTAATATGTGAATATGTGTCTTGACAGAAGCAAATCTCTAACCATTCAAGGGAGATTATTGATCATTAACAATGCTGGTGTGATTCCTAGCAAAGAAACTTTGAAATATTTTATGAGAGATATGGGAAGCTAATGCAGACTAATCAATCTCGTGAGAAAGAGAAACTGAATCTTTTCGTGGATGAGATATTTGCATCTTCCCAAGGCGAGATTAGAATTCTGAGTTTGCTGAGAGTTTTTATTCTGAGCTGTAGTTAAATGCATAGATTTTTTTTACCATATAAGGTATTCCCAGTTTTTTTTTAACATGTGCTTCAGTGGACATCCTAGAGGGACCCCAGGGCTAGGAAAACTATCTCAGAGTTTCCTCAGAGGTGTCATTAAGAGAAGTGTCTCACTCTCAACTGGTCAACACACAGAAAGCATCAGACTATAGAGTGCTGGCAGCCCTAAATGGGACAACACACACACACACACACACACACACACACACACACACACACACACACACACAGGCTCAGGTTTCTTCATGTTAGAGGCAAGAAAGGTAGATAACTTCAAGAGAACAGGGTTTGCAAAACACAACAGGGCGGGTGTACATATGAACTCACAGCAGTTGTGACAGCATGCACAAGACGTGTGCAAGCTCAAGCCAGACAAAATCCCAGTGTGTATCTGACAGACACAAATTCCCACAATAGGCTGAGGAGCTATGGGTGTTTGATAGCTTCTGAGAGAAAATTCTGCTTGCAGCTGATGGTGGTTAACACAGGAGCCCACAACAGGCCAAAGGTCTGTGGTGTGCTCAGCCATAAAGAGAATGAGTGTAGAGCAGCCTTCCTTCCAGGGCTCAGAGATGATGGGAGAAAGGCCATAAGAGGAAGAGGAGAGAACAAACCCAGGGAAACAGTATCCTCTAGACACAACAGGGAGGCTACACAGACCTACTCACAGTGGTTGCACAAGCACAATATAAGATCAATCCAGACAAAATTTCAGCATGGAGAGGGGAAGTAGACAGGAAGTCCCATCCTTAACCTAGGCAGCAGGAAATGGAGTTGATGGGGGTGGGGGGAAAGAGGACACAAACTTACAAACTTGCTCGGGTAGGAAAGAGGCATGGATCTTAAAGGAGTTGGGGGAAGGGATGAATATGATCATTGTTCGAGATCAAAATACATTGTTCAGAATTCACAACAGACTTTTTGGTTGTGAGCCTAGCCTTTAACGGCTGAGCCATCTCTCCAGCCCCACAACAGACTTTTTTAAAGGAGTGGCGGGTGAAGAAGGGTCTCAGAGATATTTCTTAAAGGTCAGCTCAGGGACATTTGTGTATTTGATGGTTCTCAAAAGAGAAGAATCATAAAGGACAACCAAGGTGATCATGGAGGCACAGCATGAAAATTGAAACCGTCACTTGTGGAGAAAATAGTGTCTGTATGGATCTGGTACTTGTCAATAATAAAGTTGATGACCTATAGCATAGGCTGGAAATAGGAGGTGGGACTTCCTGTAAGCAAAAAGGATTATGGGATAGTGCCAGGCACTGGAGATTCACAGGTAACCAGCCACATGGCAGAATGTAGATATAGAATAAATGGGTTAAATTATGATCTAGTCAGAGAAGAGCCTAGCTATATGGCCCAAGTATTTTTAAATATATTTTGAGTCTGAGTTTTATTTTTGGGAGCATGGGGACTGGGAGGAAGAATCTAACTTCTACAGTTACTCATTATCCTTTCAGTGAAGTAGCCACCCACCTGGACTCTGAAATGGCCGGTGGCAGTCAGATGGCCTTTTCATCCCCATAGATGACAGCCTGTTTCGTGATGAGATATCAAGGACTCAAATTGCCCTTCCACATACTGGGCCTAATATATATTCTTTGGAAATTTTACCTAATTTCCATTCTCTAAACAACTGGAAATCTCGTTCTGTGGCCACATGGGATGGCACTCTAAGTTTTAAATTGTGACCTTTTTGGTTTCACATACACATATGGTGATATCTGTAGTACTTTATCATGAGATCCTAGGACTAAATTTTGAGTTAACTATTCCCATAAAATAATGCCCTCCCAACTTAGTAGTTTACAACAGTGGCACCATTTGTTTTGCTCATAAAACAAATCCTCTGGACAGGACTCAGTGGACACAGGTTGTCTGGCCTCTGTTCTGATTGGTGACTGAGACCATAGGCACACGTGTCTGGCTGAGGATACTGATTGATCTTTGCTGGGGCTGACAACTGACTGAACAGACATGCTGCCTCATAGAAAAGTGGAATTTTCAGTGCGAAGTTTTCAGGCAGTAACTAAATAGCCAAGTATGCTATTATATTTATAGTAGTTGCTGTAAAAAGCCAGTCTCAAGTTTTCTGGAATTTATACTGATGCAAGTCAATTCTGAATCCTTGCTAATTGGGGTATCGTGGCTAGCAACTAGCTGTCCTGTGGGTGACACAGCAGGGCCTACAGCCCTGTCCTCCTACTGCCTGACATGGTAGCCTCAGCTTCCCACCAGAAAACTGAACGTATACACAGACCAGGGCACATGACACACACAACTGTCACTCTCTTCTGCTAATGTGAGCTAGCCACCTGGTCTCACCTGGATCCAGGAAGTCTGGATGGTGACTTCATACATGGCTGCCTCCAAAGACCATGAACTTTGAATCCGATGAATCAGATTGCAGACTGCTCCCATTGGTTAGGAAGCTGGATCGATAATCTTTAAGGACCCTGCAACACTAAGGTTCTATACTTTAAGTGATATCACCTTTAAATTCTAAGCATACCCAAGACGGGGCGGGGGGCTGGAAGGACACGTCCTTCAATCCTGGGCATTGTTGTTATGGATGATGAGATGGCTGTGTCTTGTGATTTGGGAGAGAGTTGTGACAGGCACGTGATCGCCCAGTTGAGGCCATGGCGATGTTGGAAGTAGGCTAAATTTCGGTGACAAGAAATTCTGTCTGCAGTGGTGGCTCAGAGCATTATAGTTCCTTAGCACCTAACTTGGGAGCCGCTTTACCTGCTCACGAAGCTATTTTTGCATGCCATGAAGGCAGACGGAAGCCATGCACACCAGGATGATGAACACCAGAACAATACTGGGCAACTGGAATTGCACTTACAATGTACTGCCTTCTGCTTCGTGAATGTGCCTATTTGTGTCTGACCCCAGTATATCCTCCATAACCTCCAGCAATGTGTGAAATGAGATCTAGAAACGAGGTGAGGTAGGAAAGGTGCCTCCTGGAGCTGAGGGGAGAGGCGTGTGGTCCCCTCAGAGGTGAATGTCTTCTACACTGAATCTGTTCTAAACAAGACCCGGCACAAATCCCAGGGTTTTAGGATCTGTACTGAACTTCCCATATTTGGAATAGCAGAATTTAGAGATCAAAGGTTGTTTTTATAGCAAGAAGAACACATGGGGAAATGGAAGAATTATTCTATGGCCATTATCTCCTGGAAAGAAAATTAATTCAGTGTCCTTCTAACGTTAAATTGCAGCTGAATTAGTGCAACCAAGTATTAGTTTAAGTTAAATGTAATTTTCATCCACATTATGAAGTCTTATTTTACCTATAAAGGATGATGGTGTAATAAGTATTCACATAGTATAAAGAGGATGTATAATTTTATTAGTCAGCAAGGCATTGCATTTGATGAAAACAATGTAATTTAATTTAATTTACAATAAATAACTGGTTGTTAAAAATCTATTGGTATTCTTGAAGTTCCTGTGTCTCCATGCCTTTGAGTAATGGCTTGCCTATGTTTACCTGGGTTATCCATAATTAGATACAAAATTTCAAAATGTCATTAAAGTTCTGTGTTAAATTCACATTCGCAATGATATTCAGGCCCAGTCCCCACTTTGCTTCTAGCAAAGTTACCTGTACCTTGTATCAGAGGGGAGGGAGCATAGGGTTAAATCCTATGCCATGAAGTAAGTTTCTGAACAATTATTCCAGTCTTCAGTATCAAAGCAACAAACCTCAGGAAGGTGCCCTTCGGGTTAATGTCTTCCTTCATTCGTTTCTTACAGCCAGGCACAATCAATCCTGATGCCTTTGGAGGACCCAAGGCTACATAGATAAGAACACCTGGTTTGCTCCACTCTGCTTTCCTCCTGTGCACTCCTAGGTGGATTGCTCTATTCAAGGACACCTTTACAGACCAGGTTAACACGTTATGACTCACATCAGCAATGTTGTTCAAAAGCACGATGCATATTTTGCTTTTGTTCCCAACTGCTGGTTCCTAGACCCTTCGTCCGGGTTATGCACAACGGCTCCCTCGTACACAGAAAGCACTTTGAAGAGTATCTAGCAAAGACCAAGCAACCTATGTTTTCTGGCACTGTTATAATGGCTGCCGTTCTAATGCTATCACCACGACTAGAGCTGAGCTGCCAGCCTTTCTTTGCTTTGCAAGCTGCTGCCTCCCAGCCCACTGCAGCTGCCCCTCCAGCCACCAAAGCAGGCTTCTGGGCATTGTGGGCCTAAACCCGGCACAGCGCACAGCGAATACACAGCTGGTCCTCCATAAATAGTTCCCTCCTCCCCTCAGTCACGCAGCTCAGAGAGGTGCTCTTTTCGAAAAACCATTAGTGCCCCACCCCCAGGCTTTGTCCCTTTAAAAAGAGCTAAGTGTTTCATGAGATTCTTTGCTTGGCCTTCGAAGTCATGTTCCCTCCCAAACTCCATTATTAGAACAAAGCAACGCGTTAAGTAATTACCGAAATGCTTTGGTTTCGTGCAGCTTCATTGTTACTTCTTAACTCGTCTCCCAAAATGAAAAGCTCTTGAATGGCTTTTCACAGCTGACAGGCTCGCCCACGAGCTCTGATGGGTTTTTGAGAAACTATAGCTCCCGATCTCTACAGCTATTATTCTCGACTCCAATTGTTGAGTCAAGTAAGGAAAAAAAAAACATTAAGTGTTCCTCTGGCTTCATTAAGTTATCGGGCATTTTGTGATCAAGAAAACTTTAAAAAAAAGAAAGAAAAGAAAAGAAAAGAAAAAGAAATCATTAGGGGTTGGGGATTTAGCTCAGTGCAAGGCCCTGGGTTCGGTCCCCAGCTCCAAAAAAAAAAAAAAAAAAAAAAAAGAAAGAAAAAGAAAAAGAAAAAAGAAAAGAAAACTTTAGCGGGATATTTCATTTCTCTCTGAAGAGCTTTTATTTTCATTCCATTCTTTTCTAATTGTACTCACCCTTTCATAAGTCATGCATATCTGCATATCTAATGTATCTTGATCAATAGTTCCCCTTTATCTCTCATCTCTGCTTCCTCCTCCCAGTGAACCCCTTCTTCATTTCAGCCAATGCAGCCCACTCCCCATTTTCAAGCCTTCAGTTTGTTTATTGTCACAACTCTACGCACACTTCACTGTGTTCTTTAAAATCTGAGTATAGAGACCCCATCGTTACCCACAAATTGGACGTCTCACGCCCAGTGTGTGAGCCAGGGAACGCACTGCTCTCCCACATCAGTTGCAACCATTGGAAAGCTGGTCAGCTGGTGTGTGCCTATGATAGCGTGGTTGAGTGCGTGTTCTAGGCCATCTGTGACCGCTGTGTGATCGTCTGGCTCCAGCTTTTTACAAGGAGATGTGAAAGGCCACGCATATGTGAAAGACCCTTTTCCCATCTTAACAGGCTCCTTCCCAATTTTTCAATAGTTCTTTTGTCTACTCCTAGATCAGCTGGCCAGTAGTAGTGTAGTGAATTTGCTAAAACACAAGAACTGGTGTGCACACATGTACACATATGAAATCCTCACAGCAACAGCAAAATAAGCAACAGAGTTACATGTCCTGGGTCCATAAGAGATTTAAGATGTATACACAGAGTATACACAGGGATGGATCCCAGCACCAATAGCCACATACACAGTTCCTATTCAGGTTATCTGTCTTTGACTTAGCTATGTATATGGGTCATAGGGCAATTCGCTAAATAAAACAACTTAAAAATCCAAACAAACAAAAATAAAGCTAGAGAAATGGATCATCACAAAGAAATAATAACAACAACAACAACAGACCAGGATAACAATGTGGCTACTAAGAGTATATACCATGTCTGTCAGACCCCATGAAGCATAAAACTACGGTTTTCCTTAAGATGTCCTGAAATCTTATTTTCTTACCTAGTATTGAATATTAATCTATTTGTAAAATAATCATTTTTAATTGTTGCTATCTTTATAGGATTTGATTCTGATTTTTTTCTTTTTTTCTTGATGGTGGGTTTTCATAAGCTATTTATTCTTAATATTTAGAAAACTCCATGACTAGTTGATGTTTGTGCGTGTCTGTGTGTATGTATGTTACATACATGGGCACATGTCTATGCAAGTAAGCACTTCAGTCACACAATTACACTTGTAGACATCAATCCTAAACCACCACACTCCATATACACCAAGATAAATAGAGTCATGGACCACATAACAAAGTTTCATTATATGATGGTAGTCATATGAGATTCTAATGAAGCTGAGATTTTCCTGTTGCCTGGTGACTTTGTAGTCATGGTAACATTGTAGCGCACTACTCTTTGGTCTGCTGTAATGCAGGCGGGCATAAACAAACCTACCACACTGTCAGCTGAATAAAAGTGCAACACATATCACTGTGTTCTGTTCGTCATACTCCATAGTGATAACAAATGGCTATGAGACCGGCTTAATGCTCTTTAGTCAATGTTTTAGAGTGTACTTTTATTTATAAAATACACATATCATGTGATCACTGAAAGTCTTGACGTCATGGAAAGGCCACGCAAAAATAATGGCTCCACCTTAAGGTTTGTGTAAATGCTCCTAGATACCTACTCAACAGTGAACTTGCCTAGTGACACACTTCTTGGAATACAGACCCTTTGCTAATTGACAGAGGACTTCATAAAGACAGAGAACTATTCATGGAAATCTTTCAGAAAGAGCGCACAAACCCCTCACCGTCACTTCTTCGTGATTCCTTTCGGCCATCTGTCATCTCTCAGGCTCCCCCCCAGGCAGCTGACAGTTTTCTTATCTGCTACTTTCTGCTTCTGGTGTTGAGTGACTCACAGTGGGGAAAAGGCAGCCGCGGCTTCTTTCGGACATCTGCTGTGTAGCTGGCTGATGGAAGCCCACAGACAGAGGCTGCAGGGCGCAGTGGGGTTTTAAACCCGGAGACTGAATGTACCTGCAGGGATGTGCTCATGCAGGACGTAGGCTGTGCTTCCACACTGACCGTGCTTGCTGGTGGTGGGCTGGCCTCATCTCGGTGGAGGTTCACTTAGCCATGGAGGTAACTGATTACCCTCCTAAATCCTCGTTAATGTCTTAATGGTTCCTCCAACTTCAACCATCTCTGCCCATTCAAATAATCTCAAACCAAAAACTAACAATGCACAAAAGACCCAGAAGCATGTGCAACACTTCGGCACAATGTTAATACAGTTATTTGCCATTGTGGTCTATAAGAATTCGATCTGATTATTCGGGGATATTGAAACTACTAACTTAATCTGAGGGAAAAAAAGATCTAGGAAAACAATATTTACCTTTTTAAAAAAAACTATAGATATAGTTTAAAATTTAGATATAGTTTAATCATAGTTTAAGGGCTGGAGGGATGGTTCAGTGGTTAAGAACACTGATTGCTCTTGCAGAGGTCCTGAGTTCAAATCCCAGCAACCACATGGTGGCTCACAACCATCTATAATGAGATCTGATGCCCTCTTCTGGTGTGTCTGAAGACAGCTACAGTGTACTCATATATAATAAATAAATAAATCTTTAAAAAATAATATTTAAAATTATAGGTACAGGCTAACTGGTTATCCTCGGTTAAGTAAAACACAAAGCCAGCTTTGTTCTCATGGGGTTCCACGTGTGTTTGCTGGCTTTGCTGTGGAAAATAGCAAGTTGAGCCTGGGAACATATCCCTAGGCATTGCATACAGGGGTATTTGTCTATATGCTGCCCCTGCTATTGCCTGGAGAAAAACCCAGCTGCTTTTACCTGGAGCACTGTTGACAGTCTTCTGTGTTCTCTTCCCTCCCTGACTCCTCTCAGCTCTTGAGAGGTAAGGTGACCTTCACTGCCTTCCTTGGCATTATCCTAGCAAAACCAATTGCCCTTCACCTGCCCTTTCTGTCCCTCCATGTCCTGAGACAACCTGGGCCCACTCCCTGTGCCTTACCAGAAGTTCTTCCCCATACAAAGGCTCCCTTTCCTCCAGAGGATGCCACTAAATCAGGTATCCTTTTCCGCTCCTTCTTTTGGATTTACTCCCTCCTGTCTTTTTTTATAACAACCACCTGTAACTTAGATATACCATTTCTAATGTTTTATTCTTTGAAAATTCTATACATGTATATAATGTATACGGATCACAGGCACTCCCGTTCCCTCCCTCCAACTCCCAAGACTCCCAACACATCTCCCTTCAGTTTTGTTTCCAATAATTTATTTTCCATTCACTTTGCATTCTGACCACTTACAGTTACCCCTGCCCTTCTCTGAGGTATCACTCTACCCTGGTACATCTAGTACCAGCAGGGCTCTGCACATCCTCTCCTACTGAGGTCTCCTACAGAGGTCCAGGTAGAGGGAGAGGGATCCAGTGGCAAGGAACAGAGTCCGAGACAGCCCCTCTCCACTTATTAGGATACCCATATGAAGACCAAGCTTCACATTTGCTAAAAATGTGTAAGAGGGTCTAGGCCAGCTCTTGCATGCTCTCTGGTTGATGGCCCAGGTTCTGTGAGCCCCGATGATCTCAGGTTACGTGATTCTATAAGTCATCTTGTGGTGTGCTTGGAACTTATGGCCCACTCTCTTCTATCTCCCAACTCATCCACAAAACTCTCTGAGCTCTGCCTGATGCTTGGATCTGGGTCTCTTCATCTGTCTCCACTCACAGCTAGATGAAGCCTCTCAGGGAGACAGTTACACTAGGCGCCTCTCTGCAAACATAGCAGATTATCATTAATAATGTCAGGGGTTGGCGATCTCATATGGGTTGACTGTTCCCTCACTCTCTGTTCCATATTTATCCCTGCAGATCTTGTAGGCAGGACAAACTTTGGGTTGAAGGTTTTGTGAGTGGCCTGATGCCCCCTCCCTCTGCTGGAAGCCTGGATACAGGAGATGACCAGTTCAGTCTCTATGTCCCCTTCTGGTAGTATTTTCCGCTAGGGTCACCACCATAGACGTCCCACATCCTCCCTCTCCCAGGCTGCCAGCTAATCACCAGAGATGCTCCCACCAATTCTGTTCTATTTCCTTTCTTCCTCTCTTCCCCCTTTTTTCTTAATACATTGACTCCAACTAGGGTTGTCCATAAACATGAGTCATTCACTGGGGCATGCACAACCAAAAGCAATGACTACGGTCTTTGTGGGAGGACTCTCGGGGCTCCTTTACTAACAATCCATATGGATTGAAATTTTGTTTAACAATTCATGGTTTCTTGTAGCAGCATTACACACACACACACACACACACACACACACACACACACACACAGGGTTGAAGTGGAAATTTTTGAGTGTTTTGGAGACTCGGTTGTGTCACGTGATGTTTTTCTAGAAACTGTCTCAAGAGAGGATGTTTTGCTGAAGCAGACACATCATAAGAGGGTGTTTAGCTGAGAACAGATGTGTGGTGCTTTTCTGGAAGCTGCCTGGGGAAAGGTCATGTGATGTTTTGCTAGAGTGGATGCTTGAAGAGCACGTGATCTTTGGAAAGGGTATAAACATAACCCAACCGACAGTGTGTGACACGGCGGTGTTGGTTCGCCTTGCCTTCTTTGCTGATCATCATTTGCCATGACTTTGCAGAGGGGAAGAACTTCTGGTGGTATTCCGTTGGCTGGTGGTTCTTGTTGCTTCTGCAGACTAGGGGCAATTGTTAAAGTTCTGCAGTTTCTTTTGGACTGAACTGCCATTGCTGAGTCGTGAATGGTGTTTGTAAGTGGATCAAGCTACCTCTGCTGATTCCTGGGAACTGACCTGCTGATATCCTGACAATGCAGATTGGATTTGCCCCAAAGAACTATTTCTAAACAGGTCCACATTCTCTTTTGTCCTATTAACATTCCTTTTCCACTGCCTCTGGTTTGTAGTGCGCTAGAAGGGAGGTTAAAGCATTTAAGTACACTTATTAAAGTAGGTTTTGAAAATCATAAGCCCACACAGGGTACTTTCACATAAACTGCACTTTATTATTCTGCTGACAATCATGTGTCTTTGGAATCCCACACTGAACAATTATTCACAGAAGTTTGATCATCTACCTTTATCTCCTATTTTGGTTTCTCGGGCTGTCTATGTCTGAACTGAAGTTAGAGGCTTTAATTCTCTCTCCCAGGATGTAGTTTTAGTGCCTCTTCCCAGTTACTTAGTCTATATCCTCGTCCTGTCTATTACTTCATTTTTTCTGGTAGTTTTTACCTTGTTTTCAACTTGCATTATTACGTACCAAATAAAGAATTTTTAAGTCTTGAGCCTTGATCAGCTTGGTACTGGGGGAGGATGTTTATTCCTCGTGCCTCTGGGTTTCCTGGGGAAGACTTTTCCTTCCATATCTTAGTCTCTGGTCCCATCCCATATTGATCTCCTTAGAGAAATGAGTAACTGAGACACACCATTGTCCAGATTTGCTTTATGATTAGAGGACAATTGACTATCTCCCCTGAAATTCCCAGCCAATACAATCTCAAAATAAGTTTTCTCTGTTCTCTTTAAGGTTGTGTTGATGCCTTAAACCTAGACAGGAGACAGAAGTCCCTACCTTTCTACTTTCTTCTTTGATGCTTTTGATACTACTACAATTACACTAATGATATACTTATAATAATGAAGGTAACAATAGCTTATGTTTATTGTACACTAATTGTAATGTATAATTAATTGCTTTTTGTGCATTATTTCACTATCCTCAACAACTCTACAAACAAGAACAATTGTAATCTCTTCCCCTAATCCACAATGAAAACTCATTTTAATAGTTTGCTAACTCATTCTAGTCTATACAAAGTAGAGGAATAGAATCTATACTCTTATCTTCCTGGTCTCAAACCCATTCTTGCACTATTACGATGGACCATTAATAAATTCCCCACACCCATCATAGAGGTAACTGTCTTCCTCCTACCTCACTGATATGTCTGCTTCTATCCTACTTCCTGACCACACCTTTCCAAATTCCCAACTGCAGCTCAGAGCTCCTACCTCCTGTCCCCTAAACTAGATGTTACTATCCTCATTTGATAGGTAAATAACTAGAGAAATAACTAAGCAGTTAGGAGATTTAGGAATGCTTACTGCTCCCTAGAGACACGACTTTAGTTCCCATCACCCAGGTAGGGTGACTCACAACTACGGATAACTCTGGGTCGAGTGGATCCAACATCCTCATCTAGCTGGAGGTACCTACACTCATGTAAGGCCCATGGAGGCTCAGTAACTTGTCTTGGGTACCTCAGTAAGTGTTAGTACCAGACACTGACTCCACAATGACCCTGCTCCAATTCTCCTGGCACTTGTCATTGTACCTAAGAACAAAATTAGGATATGTGGCCCATATGTAGCCAGTTTTGCCAATAACTTGTATCTTTAGATAAGAAATGTTACCGCCTTGTGTTTCCTGTGAGAGGGAAAGAAGGAGCTCCAAGTTATCCTTAATGATCTTTCTGCAAAACAATACAAAGGAAAGATGGGATACACACACACACACACACACACACACACACACACACACACACACACATCAAAGCATGTGGGTCTGAAGCAGCCAGACCTATCCAGAGCTCCTGAGGATGACACCAGCATGTTGCTCAGACATCATATCCAGATGGGATTCCATGGGGCCATGCTCCTAACCAGAGTCTTCTGAGCATCACCAAGGGCTCCTAGGAGAACAGAGGATGGTTTCTGGCCCAATGACAATTAGTGTTTTTACTACACTGCCTTCAGATGAAGAGTCATTTGTCCCAACTTGCTCTCTAAGAATCCAGGTGCTTTTAAAGACCTCCTAAAAACCTTTCCACCAACCAAATACTGACTCATCCTTTATCTGTTGGAAGTCACTATGCTCTGGACAGGAAGAGCCCACCCAGCACCACCATTTATGAAGTGTCAATTGGTAGGGTCAAAGATAAGCCTTCCCTGGTGACTTCGCAGTTGCAGGTAAAGGTGATATAAGACCACAGAGCCTGTGGTGCACTATTTGAAGCCACACTAAAGACTTTTTGGAGTATGACATTATCACACCCCAGCAACTACCCAAACATAGTAACAGGAGCTTGCAGCTCCCAGTACTTCCCTGACCAATAGCAATCAGTAGAGGCATCGTAGAAGCCTCAGGAAATAAAGTCTCAGACCAGACCAACAGAGACAAACTTATTAAAACAAAATCACATACATCTCATTCAAAAGTCTGACATGCCTAGGCCTGGCTTCTGCTCGTCAGCTCAGTTAGCACCAAGAATTTGTCACTTCTTTCATGGACCTTCTGACAGGTTTCCAACCTAAGTCTTATCTATAAGATGGGATGAGACATCTTACCTCCTCGGGTTACTTGGAGAATTAAGTGAGATCAGATATATTAAAAGGCTATAAAAAGGGCTGTGCCCTGCTGCTGCTGGGCTCATGATGAAGCATGAGATTCCTGCTTCCCATTGTTCTAGAAATTGTCAGTAGCAGGGAAGAGCAGTGGGTTTGCTTCCCCTTTATCAATAGCATGTTTCCATGCAACAAGAATTGGAGAGAGAGAGGAGGGACAAATAACACTAAGGATATTTGAAAAGGCCATAGGGAAACATTATTTTATGTTTACTTAAAACAATATGTATACACACACATATACATATATACATATATGTAATACACTCATATGATTTCAAAGGAGTTATGGCACTTCGGGTAGTAATACCCCCACCACCACCAAAAATAGATCATCTAATGAAAACCCAATGCCAGGCATAGGAAGTCTCCCCTATAGTTGTTGGTAAGGAGAGTGCAAGAAACTTATAAAACCATATTGACTATTGTGGTTGTCCTTGGCAGTCACCCTGAACTTTAAGGTAAGACCCTGTGGCTGAAGATGTCATACACACTGGACATGGGACTTGGAGGAATTATGTTGGAACTGACCAGGAAGCCTCTCCCCTGAGGACTAGCTCTCACAGGAGGTGCTATGCAAGCTGCCAAGGGGGAAATGCAATCGATAGTCCTGAAAGAATCAATATTGGCCCAGGGTCCCCAAGGACAGAAGAGATTGATCTGCCCCACAGGGACAGAGGGCAGGGAATAAGAGACAAAAGCAGGAGTTAGAGAATGAGGGAGAAGGGGAAGGGAACAAGAGAAAGGGGTATTTGACCCAGAAGGAAAGACAAAGCACTACATCTAGATAGAGAGGAGAACAGGCAGAGTCCATAGGAAAATGACAGTTTATAAAGGTAAGATGGGAAACTCTAGGTTAGGATGGAGTGTTTACTTCTAGTTGGGTGTGTTAATTAGGGCATCCAGGTGCTGGATAGCTGGACCTTAGTAGTCAGCTCAAGAGGAGGATATGGCCAAATAAGAGAATAGACCTTGGCGGCTGGCTTTAAGAATGTACCCTATTGTTTTTTAGCAAGGCAGAGGGAATAGAGTCCTGTTAGCCATGCTAGAACTAACTGCAGTCCCTTCAATCTTTACCTATAAAGCTTCTGATCCACAACAATGACCAGATACCTGCAAGGGTGCAATGGCACTGCATTTATCTCAGGAGCAACTAACAACTATCTAATTGGACTTAAGGCCCACTCATTTTGAGGAAATTCTGGACTTGCTGGTATTGCAAACCTAGCCAAGTGCACATATATGGCTGGTGAGGTCATGAGCCCTCGAGGAGAAGCTACTACAGGCACTTTCTACAACTAGTAGAACGTCTCAGTGCAACCTCCACACACTTACCCTCAGACACACAGATCAGAGTAGTTCTCACGCCTCATCAAAGATTCTTTCTACAGCAGAAAGACCCTACTATAGAAACCTACAACTGCTCAAAAGGTAGGTAATATGACCATGGAGTGCCCAACCCAAAGTCTACAAAACAACCCCTTCGCCTAAGGTTAGGAACATCACAGAAGAGGGGGCATTTCTTTTGTTTATTTGTTTGTTTGCTTTCCATTTATTTAATATTTATTTACTTTTCACTTTACATCCTGAATTGCAGCCCCCTACCTCCTCTCCTCCCAGTCCCACCCTCACACTCCTCTCCCCCACCACTCCCTCTCCTCCTCTGAGAAGGGAAGTCCAAAGAGACATTTCTTATGACTCTCCTGCTTCTATAGAACCCATTGTCTGATCTATTAGTTTGAATGACTCACAATTGTTCATTATTTGATCTTTAGTAAACCACTAATTTTAGTTAAATAAGATGACACCAAGCAGACATCAGCAGATATCTGTAGATACCTGCATAACAGTGTTCACTGGAGCACAGCACAGCTCACAGTAGCCCAGGCAGAAATGGCACAAGTGTCTATCAATGAGTGTGTGGGTAAATAAAAATTAATATTTTGGTGGGGCAAGCTATTTTTTTGCTTTAAAAGGGAACAGAAACTATGACACATGCTACAACACAGCGAAATCTTGATGTCACTGTGCCAGTGAACTAAGAGACAAATATTGCATGATCTTATCTATACAATGTTCCTTATATAGTCAAAATCATATAGACAATAAGAAGAATGGTGATTTCTAAGAGCAGGTATGAGAAATAGGACATTAGTGTTTAATAGACATAGGTTTAATTCTAGATGGTGTCATCGATGGGTGGTAGTGATGGTTGTATAACAATGGGAAGACCCTGGAGCCCCACGTAATCCTACTGAGATGTACACAGAAAGAGGTTTGGGATGAATTCCATGTTGTATATATTTTCCCATGATTCACAAATCTGATTACCTATCTGCGTACACAACTTACTCTGTGGGAAAGTGAAGCATAACAGCGGCACAGATTCTGAAATAGGACAGACTCGTCTCCTAGACCTCTGAGCCAAAACCATGGCCACCAGGCAACCTGGTCCTCACTGCTGTAAATGTCCCAGTTCTCCCACATTTTCACTTATATCTGCCACATGTCCTGTAAATAACCCACTCAAACTCACTGCTTCACCAAGTTGTACTTTGGTGTCTCCTGTTCTTAGGTCTGCTGTGACTCCATCTCTGAGATGAAAAGACATATGTGTTGCATCTCACATAACAGACATCAGCGTCACCATCAGCATCAGCTTAGTTCAAGGCCAACGTGTGCTGTAAAGCATCTGAAAGTCTTCTATCACTGTGACAAGATACTTGAGATAAACAGTTCAGGAGAAGGAAGGGGTTTTTGGCCCATATTTCACAAATTCTAGTCAGCATTCAACTACATCCATTGCTCTGGGTTCTGTGCTGAGACAGCACATCATGGTGAGGAGTGTACAGCAGAGCAAGTCTACCTAACTCATGGTGACTAGAGGGAGGTAGAGGTCCAGGCCATCCAGGACTACATATCAAGATCCTGTCTCAGGCAACAACAAAAGCAAGACTAAAAATAACAATGAAAACCACAAAGCAAATAGAAAAAAACACTTGCTTATAGGTTGGAAGAATCAATAATATACAGAGTTAATATAACCCATATCCAAATTCCAATTTTTTTCATAGAGGTGGAAAAAAAATCCTGAAATTCATATGTAGCTACAAAAAGATCTGCATAGCTAAGGCAATTTTGAGAGAAAAAAATGAAGTTGGAGACACTACATTTCCTGGCTTCTAATTATACTCCGAAGCTGTAGGATGGAAATAGCATGGAGCCGGCACTAACGGAGCACACAGACCAATGCCACAGAAAATCAACATAAACCCACATATATACAGCCGACTACCTTTGACAAGGGCACCAATAATTCATGATGTAAACACCGGGTTAGAAAAACTGGATAGCCACTCGAGAAAGGAGAATCTTGGCCTTTATCATGCACTAGGCCAAAATCCACTCAATTCAACATTGATTAAAGCCTTAAACATAGCTGATCCGTGCTGTCCTGTGACTGCTCCCTAGCATCCCTTCTCCAGGCAGGGACCACCGGCCTTGAACCTCTAACTCTCCATATCCTACAGCATGTCTGAGGACTATATATCACATTCTCTTAAACAACTGTCCCCCCTCTAGAAGGCTCAACGGCCTGTAGCCTCTCAGTCTGGGCTAGGCCCTCAGGACTTCCTGCACCATCTATGATGGAACGTTGACTGACTTGATTTTGTGCAGGTCTTGTTCAGGCAACTGCAGCATCTATGAGTTCTTGCATGCAACTGCCATGCTGTGTTCAGAAGGAACTTTTGTGGCCATCTTCCTCAACTTCAGTCTTTCCATTTCCTCTTCCTCAATGCTCACTGAACTTTTGGAGAAAGAGTGTGATATAGATGTCCCATGTGTGCTTTACTACTCCAGAGTCACTTAGTCTCTGCACTGTGACCAGCTATGAGTTTCTGTGTTAACCATCACCCATGACAAAAAGAAGTGTTTGTGATGAGGAGAGAGAGCTGCAGTAATCTATAAGGATAAATAGAACGCAGTTTGATGCTCTATCCATTTAGTGAAATATGATTGTTTGAATATGCATGACTCAGGAAGTAGCACTCTCAGGAGGCATGGCCTTGTTGGAGTAGGTGTGGCCTCATTGGAGAAGGTGTGGCCTTGTTGGAGTAGGTGTGGCCTCATTGGAGAAGGTGTGGCCTTGTTGGAGTAGGTGTGGCCTCATTGGAGAAGGTGTGGCCTTGTTGGAGTAGGTGTGGCCTCATTGGAGAAGGTGTGGCCTTGTTGGAGTAGGTGTGGCCTCATTGGAGAAGGTGTGGCCTTGTTGGAGTAGGTGTGGCCTCATTGGAGAAGGTGTGGCCTTGTTGGAGTAGGTGTGGCCTCATTGGAGAAGGTGTGGCCTTGTTGGAGTAGGTGTGGCCTCATTGGAGAAGGTGTGGCCTTGTTGGAGGAAGTGTGCCACTTTCGGGGTGGGCAATGCAATGAGACCCTCCCCTTAACCACATAGAAGTCAGTCTTCTGTTTGCCTTTAGATGAAGATGTAGAACTCTCATCTCCTCCTACACCATGCCTGAATGTTGCCATGCTCCCACCCTGATGATAATGGACCTGCAAGGAAGCTCCAATTAAATGTCCTTTATAAGACTAAGCCACTACCCAAAGACTATACATGGACTGACCCTGGGCTCCAACCTCATAGGTAGCAATGAATAGCCTAGTAAGAGCACCAGTGGAAGGGGAAGCCCTGGGTCCTGCCAAGACTGAACACCTAGTGAATGTGATTGTTGGGGGGAGGGTGGGGAGGGGAAGCCTATGTAGAAGGAGAGGGAGAGGGGTTAGGGGGATGTTGGCCCAGAAACTGGGAAGGGGAATAACAATCAAAATGTAAACAAGAAACACTCAAGTTAATAAAGATAAATAAATTTAAAAAAAAGAGTTGCCTTGGTTATGTGTTCACAGCAGTAAAACCCTAAGACATGAGATAATAGTAGTAGGTTATCTCTTAGTGTAATGGTACTCCAGACTCAAATAGTATGTAAATGCAGAGTGTTTTATTCTGTAGAAGTCCAGTATCCTTGGTATCCCATTACCAAGACAGAGAGACAACCAAAGTGAAATCTTGCAGGCCTGATTTAAAGCACATTAGGAAATTCTGGGGTAGGTGATATCTATGTTAATCTGTTAGGTCCCTCTCTACGGACATTCCATTACCAGGGTGTGGGGGCTAGACACTCGGCTGGGAGATCTAGAAACTGATGCTGAGAAGTAGCTGAGGAAATCTGGAAACTGCTGCTAACCCACTGTCCTTGCCTCAGGCCAGATGGTGGAGCAGCTTCTGAGACCTGGACTTGGCTGGAATTGCCCTGTTCTTGGAAACAGAGGTTTAGGCCTAGTCTCCTTAACAGCCAATTTGAAGCCTGTCATGGAATCAACCTAGTGTTCTCGTTAGGGGCTATGACCTCCCTAGCCACAGTTACTTAGTCAGATTGACAATACCAGGCATGAATTCTCCCCTGTAGAGCAACTCTTAAATTCAATTAGAAGGCTATTGGTTTCTCCCTTTACAATTATACCATCATTACATTAAGAGTACCTTACCATCTCAGTCATTATTATAGCTTGCAGGATTCACAACTAGGTAATTCTGTTTGTTTCTTCTTTTTTTTCCTCCCCCAACATAGCACTTTCTGGCACTATGAAAGCTGACCAACAGGGAAGAAGATTCCATATCAGTTACAGCCTGGTTTTCCAAGTCCTATGACCAACATGTATGATTTTACCATCAAGTTCTGGTGGGCAACCAAGACCAGTGTCACAATGGCCTTATTGTCAATAGACAATAGTCAACATTGTTTGGGGAAATCTTTTAGACCTGTCTGACCAACAAATCAAAAGGAGGTTATCCCACACCTAGGATGGGACATTTTGTTTGATATCTTAATGCATCATGGAGAATCATTAGCCTCCTGTATAGGGTAACTCCAATTAAACTCTTTTTAATATGTCTATATTTGGGAGGTTTTTAGACATCCTTAGTATCAGTTATTCTTTAATCTGTCCCCACCTCATCAATATCCTATCATCCATCCCTACCTAAATGCTTCCATTTTTCTGAGTCCCCTGTCATGTCTAACCTGTACTCTAAAGTTCTTGCTAAAGTTTTGTCCCCATCTGTCATGGCCCAGTTTTAGTTTCCTGGGTTCTAAGCTAAAAACACAAGTCTAAAGATTCAAAACTAGGATCCACATATGAGAGAACAAGAAGTATTTGTCCGTCTGGGTCTAATTTACTGCTCTTAATGAAATATCAAATCTCCATTTCTTATTCTAAACTCTTCTCCAAATTTGTAACTTTTGTCCAAACCAACATCACCACTCAAAGGTGTGCTAGACAATTGAAATGTACGTATCCAAGACAGAGTTGTTTGCCTCATAAGTTTTGCTTAATCCAAAACTCCAGAAGACACTCTTGCTCGTTTTCCTTCCCATTATTATTTGTAACTTCCATTGGCAATACTCATTTTTTCTACCTCAAAATGCATCACAAACCCATGATCTCAATATCTTTGGCACAAGGTTCTTTCATAGTATGGCCGCTGCATACCTACATTCTTCTCCTGCTCTGATGGTTCAACCTTTCTGCAGCCAGGGACGTTTCTCTATAAGGAAAACTGAAGCATCTCATTCCTTTGCTTAAAACATTTTAGGAACTACCTGTTCCTTCTAAAAAGCATCTAAGCTCACTCCATAGAGGCCTTCGATGCTCTGCGTGACCTGACCTGCTACTCTTTGGCCCTCTCTGTTTACCCACCTTCTGCTACAGGCCCCTCTCATTCCCAAGCACACCTTTTCCAGGATATTAAAGGCTGGTTCTCCTTTGCAGATGCAACCTCTCTTGATTGGCCCTTCCAACTGCCCTCCCTTGGAATGAGTATAAACCACATGGTACCATAACATCTTCCTAGAGGAGCTTTATTACATTCTGAAATTACATTATTGATTCACTTATCTGTTAGACGGTCATCTCTACTCTGTGAGCTATATGAGGGCAAGGTACTTAAAATACCAGAACAAGTAAGGATCCAATAAGAAATTGTTGAATGAATATGCAGGGGAAACTGATCTTAAGTGTTTCTGCTCACATGGATGGGCATCCTGAGACACGAGACCCAGGAGCCAGGCAGCTCTGAGAGGAAGCCTCCTCAGCAGAGGCATTGCAGCTCCCAGGGGAGGGCCTCTCCAACGGTGCTGGGGGGCTCAGGAGCCTCAGCCCTGCTCCATCGTTTCTTCATTGCTTCTTTTCTTCCGGTCTTCTTGGCTTTTGTGGTGTGCCACTCAGGGACACATTGATGACTCAAGATAGACTGATGACTTTCTGAGAAAGTCAAAGAGAACATCTGTTTCTAGGTAAACTGTATTTCTATTTACTAGCTATCAATACCTCTGTACCTCCAAGACCACCAAATCTCAGTCTGGAACAGAGTTCATTGTCTCAGTTGGATGCCCAGGTCAGGCCACCAACTCTTTAATGTTGCAGATTTTTAGTCAAGGGTTTTTGGCCAGCTTTCCGGAGAGAACATTCAGCAGCAGCAGAGTGGTGTGTACCCTCAAGCTTTGCTCCTGGCTGCTTTGTGATTAAAGAGGGAGGCTACCCTCTGACTCTTCTGTTCCCCTGTTTGCCCACAAGATTAGATGCATTGCTGTAGCCTTTTAATATTCCATTCATAGGAACAAGGTTATATTGCAAGAATCCGGGTGTCAAATTCTAAACTAGAATCCTTGCTGTCAAATTCAGCCCGAGGACAGCAGTAGGCCATGCCGGTGATTTATGATCCTTCTCTTTTATGATCTCTTTTTATTGGCTTTTCCTTTAACTATGTTCCCTTAGCGCATGCCTAAGAAGTACTACTCAGGGCAGAAAAATTTATTAGTGCTGTGTTGAGCTCAGTGTCAGAATTTTAAGTGTAAAACCTGTTCAGTGAAATATACCGCTGTGCTACTCCACAGTTTCTTTTCTTGAGATGAGAAATGAAGGCTGTATGGGAGGAACAGGAAGGCTATGAATGGCCACTGGATAAGAGGCATCTCGTAGCCAGTGTAAGAGTATCGTCCATGGCAAAAATTAACTCCCTCTTACAGGGCTATGTATGATGCATGTTGGTATATTATCATATCTGTCCACCCTGCCAGCTTGGGACATAAGAACAAAATCAGATTTCATTGTAACTTGACGAATGAGGAGACAAATCTCAAAGAGCTGGGTAAATTGCCCAAAGACTTGAAACTGGTAACCACCTATGTAGGAGCTCAGAAGGAGTCTGTGGCTCATAGCCCAGTGCTCTCCCCATGTTGCCACACTGCCCAGAGCGTGGTAAAGAGCGTTCTGAAAGCCTGAGTCATGGAAAACATACAAACACAGGAAACAATAAGAATAAATGTGTGTCAGGCGCTGATTGGGTGCCCTGCTCTGTTTATTGGCTACCCATGAACATCAAGTTTTATGCAAGATTGTACCTCAGGATGAGCCACCAATCTTCTATTCTTTGTCTCAGACATGTTAGACATGTCAAAGGGAATGTTATTGTCAGAATGATATAGTTATCTCTTAGCCCCAGAGAAGCATGACATTCCAGGGTATCTCATTGTCCTGGAACTACCCTCTCTGCTTCCACTGTGGAACCTGTCCATTTCAAGCTAGGCTCCCACATAGCACTGGGTGTGGCTCAGACAGAACTGGGCACGGCCTCTCAAATCTATCAGTCAAGGTGTCTGTCATATGACACTGTGATTATTGCCCCCATTAAGCTGAGTGACTACATAGCAGGAGGTCATAGATATATGTGTCAGGCAAGACAGTTGAAGCTATGGAAACAGAATCAGGATTGGTACAACGAACAGCAGGAACCAGGTGCACTTGTGAACACAATGGAGAGAGGGTTGAGAGGGGCAATGGTCAACAGTGAAACCTACTGGGGTCCAGGGAGGCAGTGTGCATGGCTGGAGGACTGCAGACCTTTATAAATGAGAATCACAAGAGCAGATGATAGGCACTCAGACAAGGGTGGGTAGAAATGGTCGCGCTATCCTGGGCTGCAGCTGAGACTGAATCCAGGGTGCTAGGTGTGGAGCTCTGAGCTCCACCCACAGGAATCATTAGCACAAGGTTTGTTAACCCTAAGCCAAAGTTAACGCCATCTCTGAGACTTCTTACTAGTGCTTGGTTTTGGTTGGTTGGTTTTGTGTTTGTTTGTTTGCTCGATTGCTTGCTTGCTTTTTTTTTTGTCTTGTTTTGTTTTGTTCTTTTCTGAAGCCCCTCTCCACTCAGTGTCTCCTTTAGATGCCAAGAACCTCTAGTCTCTAACCAAAATTCACCAGTGTGTACACTTTGCATTAGTCTCAGCACCTGGGGCTGCATGTGACATAGCAATACCTGAAGGCAGGCTGACTCTCACATACCACAGAGATGCTGTTAGCACAGGAGCAAAGCAAAGCCAGCAGAGACGAGGATCAGGTACCCAAGAGTCTATCCTCCCAGAAACACACCCCGAAAATCTATCCAACTTCCTGGGACATAGAAATAGCCAGGGGTTTGCCATGAGAAAGCAAACGGTGAATCAAGAGGTGGGCAGCCTAAATAAACACTCAACCCACTGAATGATCCAAGCTCCAAAGGAAGAAGCCTCAGAGAGCATTTGACAGAGTCTAAAAGAACAGAACACCTCCCAGCCCTGACTGGGTAAGAAGCTGGCCCAACAGGGTTTGTTGATTCTATTATATACTTTGCATCTAGCTTAATGATAAGCCAAGTTTCCCCAAACTCACATGCCACAAGCTCTAAATGTTACTATTATATGAATCCCAATATATCCTGTTATTGTTTGAGCCCTAAAACTCCTGCCTGCCTTCATCTTGTAGACTATTCATCATATTACCCAACTCATAGGTTATTCCTCCTAGACTTGGGATTTCTGTGGACTGGAGAATCTTGTCTGATTCTTCTGTAAGGCATCAGTAACTCGACATCCACAGGAGTGGTGCAGCACAGTGCTTCTGGCCCATCACTCCTGACTCCATTCCCATCACCTTGGTTCTTAGAGACATTCTCCTAACAATCTCAACCATATGGAAGTCTAACACCCCAGAAGGTAGTTCTGTGAAAAGAAATTCTAGTTTAGTTTGGCTCAAATAATCTGTTTTAAATATACTTTTTAAATAGAACAAACTTTTAATTCTTTTAAATTTTTTCCATGGTGCTTTGTCTGTGCTATTAAAACACATTTAATCCCTGGATTTTGTGGAAGACTCTGTTCATATTTTAAGGTAAAGATTTTACGAAAAGTGAGTCCAAGGATCCCAGGAGTGAAGTTGTAATGGACAATTAACAAATATAACTTCATGGAGTTAAAAAGTCTCTGTAGAGCAAGGGACGCCATCGTTTGAACAAAGTAGTAACCTGAAGAACAGGGGGGATATTTTTATTACACATCTTACAGAGAGTTATTATCTAGAATATTAAAAAATGAAAAAAAGAACATCAAGAAAATGAACTGACTAGAAGTAGGTATAAAACTAAACAGAAAATACTGAAAGAAGCAGAAGCAGAAGCAGAAGCAGAAGCAGAAGAAGAAGCAGAAGCAGAAGCAGAAGAAGAAGCAGAAGCAGAAGCAGAAGCAGAAGAAGAAGCAGAAGCAGAAGAAGAAGAAGAAGCAGAAGAAGAAGAAGAAGAAGAAGAAGAAGAAGAAGAAGAAGAAGAAAAAGAAGAAGAAGAAGAAAGAAGAAGAAGAGATAGAGAGAGGAAGAAAGAAAGAGAGGAAGAGATAGAGAGAGGGAGGAGGGGGAGGAGAGAGAGAGAGAGAGAGAGAGAGAGAGAGAGAGAGAGAGAGAGAGAGAGAGAGAGAGAACAGATGGCCAAAGACACTTTTTAAAGTGTTGGACATCCTTAGTCATCAGAGAAATGCAAATTAAAACAACTTTGAGATTTCATCTTATCCCAGTCAGAATGGCCAAGATCAATAAAACAAATGACAGCGCGTGTAGGCGAGAATGCAGAGAAAGAAGAAAACACAGTCATTGCTGGTGAGGCTGCCGAATGGGACTGCCACTCTGGAAATCAGTGTGACGGTGCTCAAAAGGCTGAGAATAGATCTCCCCCAAGATCCTGCTAGGCCACTCTTGGGCATCCACCCAAAGGATTCTACATCCTACTTCAGAGACACTCTCTCATCAGTGTTCAGTGCTGTTCTAGTCATAATAGTCAGAAGTTAGAAACAGACTAGCTGTCCATCAGCTGATGGTAGATAAGGAAAACGTGGTGGAATATTTTTGGCGGTTAAAGAAAGTAGAATTTGTAGGTAAATGGATGGAGCTAGAAGTATCCATCCAGAGTGAGGTAACCCAGACCCCAAAAGATACATGCTGCATGTTTTCTCTTACATGGGGTGTTAGCTTTTGAACTTAGGTATGTGCGTCTCATTTAGAATGTCCACAGAGGTTAGGTAGCTAATAAAGGACCAAGAGAGAGGAGAGGATCTCCCAAGGAAGGGAAAGTAGAACACAGTGGCATAAAAGGAGAAAGAGAAAACTCTAATAGTATTAAATGGAGGAGAGGATGGGAGGACAGAGTGAGGGAGGGACCGTGGAGAGGGAAAGTTAACACTAAAGGCCATCTAGAAGCCATATGGAAACCTACTACCACAGAAACTCCCCAAAATACACACACATATAAAAGGAAGATTAATGGATTTACCATCTCACGTGGGATTGCCAAGTAAACCCCTCCAGTACCAGGAGTGGGTTAGGTTTTGTCGATTCACTGGTCAAAGGGGTTCTCAGACATTACCGTGTACTGCCAACCCTATTGAGTAGCTGCCACAGGTGAAGAAGGTGAGTTGGTGCCAAACTAGAAGAGGTTTCACCCCTGCCGGCTAGAGTTGACAGTGCTGGAGGGTACTGTACTTGATACCATAAGAGAAAAGTCATCAATATTCACACCCAGCTACAAACCTGGGAACTAGAGTAGCGACCTGTCTGCAAGACACTGTGGCGCAATGGGGACCCAGGTGTTTATGGGAGTAATCAACTGCTCTGCTCTTGTGTTGGATTTAAGGCCCACGCCATGAGATGAAACTCATACCAGACACAGTCAGAGGTTGAGACTTGAGACTCTAGGGGTCATGAACCCTAAGGGGAACCTAGTACCACTGTTCTATGAAAGGAACACATCAACAAGATCACTCTTAATGACATATTACCACGCTCACAGACGGGCGCAGTGCTCACACATCAGAGATGCTTCTTGCAGCAGATTGTAATTAACAGAGACCCACAGGGGTACAATGTGCAGAGAGGGAGACCCACAGAGACCCACAGGGGTACAATGTGCAGAGAGGGAGAAACCTTGGAGCAGTCAACCCTAAACGGGATGTCTTTACCCTCAGAGACCCATGTGGAAGAGGAGTTAGAATGATTGTAAGAGCCAGAGATGGGGGAACACTCCAAGAAAATAGTGTTTTCCAGACACGACAGAGCTGCTGCCCATATGAACTACATCCACGAGACATGCACAAGTCAAGCAAGACCAAATCTCAGGACAAAGAAGGACAAAGTGCCACTCCAAATCAAGAAGATATCTAACTGATACCTGTAGGGAGAGGATCAATAAGTTTGTCCAAAATACAGTGACACTGGTACCCATTCACTAGGGTAGGTCTTGTGCTCAGGCCAGTGTAAAATGGACTCTATGATTTTGTGTGCTTTTTTGTTTTGTTGGTTATGTTTGTGTGTGCATGCGTGTGTGGTCTTTTCTTTTATAGAAAGAAAATACATAAAGTTGGGTGGTGAGTAGGGGGTATCTGGGAAGATTTGGGAATGGAGAAAGAATATGATCGGGGATGGGGATTTAGCTCAGTGGTAGAGCGCTTACCTAGGAAGCGCAAGGCCCTGGGTTCGGTCCCCAGCTCCAAAAAAAAGAACCAAAAAAAATGATCAAAATATATTACATGGAAATTTTTAAATAAAAAATTTTTTAAAAGAATTGAAGATGAAATGATCGCACCTTGGCCTGGAAGGAGATGGGCTGGGGAAGGAAGATTATGGAGGATGGGATGGGATTCAGGGGAGGCACAAACTGGCACAGAAGGGGCCTGGGGCCTCCAACCCTGCATGACTCTGGGTGGTGGCAGTACAGCATCTGCTACTGAAGCACTGACATAAACAGTGAAGAAGACAGAAGGCAAGCAGAGGTGAGATGGTGCTCCATGAACCACACCCCTAGAAACAGGAAGTAGAAGCTAGAGCAATTGTGGTCTGCCTTAACCTCTGAGCCTCCCACAGAACCTGGGGGTAGCTGGCCATTGCCCATCTCTACCTTGGTTTGCAGTACCCTGCCTCAGGGGAGTCCTCCTGGCTGGGGACAAGAGCTGTAAAATGGCCAGGTCCTCACAGTCCTCCAGACTAACAATTCCTATACACCCATCTCCTTCAATCTTCAGGCCGCAGAAAACCAACTGCAGGCCTGAGTCATTCAAGTCCCTGCCGAGCAGTACAAAAACTTGGCTGAAAGTGTTCTTTTGGAACCTCAAGTGAGGAGGTGCATCAGCTACAACTCCTGGCCCATGTGGCTGGCCTTTGCTGTGATGTTCTACAAAGTGGTGTGGGCCAACATCTACTCCACCAGCCAATTGTTTTCTCTGAGCAACCAGTGGGCAGGCATGCTGCTTACAACCTTGGCTGCTGCCAGCCTGACTCTGACCCTCACCCTCCTGCTGGTCTTTTGAGAGGTAGCTGAGGAAACTTCCAGAGAAGGAAACAAAGATGGCTGCAGCCTCTAGCACCTGCTGCCGGAAGCTCCTAGGAGTCTGAGAGACCCAGGGAGTCTCCAAGGAGTCCTGCAGCCACAGAAAAAAGAACAACAACAAAATTAACAACCAAGGCCAATCTTATGGGAAGATGCTTTTAAAATGTGGACTCAGGAAATTGGAAGGCAAGATGGTGGAATGGAGCCCTATCCCGAGGACAATAGAACTATAAGCGCAAAAGTCGTTCCTGATGAGTCATAGGACTCCCAGCATCAATGACAAGACACAGCTTCCTGGAGCTCCCACAGAAACAGGTCATTGCTGAACACTGGCCAGCTGGTCACCAACATGGAACCTTGCAGCTGCCGCCTGTGCTGCTTGCCCTACTAGGAGATGGAAGCATTGGTTCAGCCCAGTAGTTCATGATGAGCCTTCCCATGGGGCAGCCACACCAGTACTGAGGACAGGGTGGTATGCTGAAGCTTGGAGCTTCCAAGGAAACACCGTAAGTGAATAAGACGTCCAGCCAGCATCCAACATGGAGCTGCTACAGCCTGTGCTGCTTGCCCTGTGAGAGACAAGAGAATATTGGGCAGCAGGACTGCCCACAGACTACAAGCACAAAGGATGAGTCTGGCTAGCCTTGGGGTGGTGGGCATCAAGGGCAGGGAGGTGTGTGGCAGCCAGGATAGCACGTGGAACCTGCCCAGTACAAAGCCAGTACAATGGATTATTCCATCAAGGAGTGGGAAGAATAGAGGGATGGATTGGTGGCTGGGAGGTGGAGAGAGAAGGAACTAGAGACAGAATGGCAGTAATAGCTGTGAGAGAAACCTGTGGTGGAGAGCGGAGCATTGCCAAGTAGGGTTGACAGGGTGGTGTGGGCAGCTTGTCCTCTAACTCAGCCCCATAAGACAATCACCCTCATTCTAAGCAACAAGATGTCCAAGATAAAGAACAGTTCACTGTATTGGACCACCTCGAAAGACCTCTAGGTTTATGCTGCCCTTGGAGGCCACTTGGTATCCATGGTTTGCTGCCCCAGGCCATATTAAAGCCTTAGCTCCATGTGGATATCCCTGGCCAGAGTTACCAGTGAAGGCCATAACAGTTGTCCTTGGTATAAGCTCCACCTGAGACCATGCTGATGTTAGTGTGTCATGGTTCTGCCAGAGGTCATGTTGATGGTCTGTGCCCCATGCTGCCACTGAGGGCCATGTCTGGATCCATGGTCCTACTGCAGTCGGGGTCTGTGGCCAATGTCACCACCCAAGGTCACATGGAGGTCCGTGGTCTGTGCTGCCTCCTGAATCTGTGCTGATGTCTGTGGTCTATGCTGCTGCCGCCGAAGGCTATTATGGTGTCCATGCCCTGAGCAGCAGTGGGAGGCTGTGTCGATGTCTGTGGTTTGAACCCATGCTGAGGTTTGCAGTCTACGCTATTCCCAGAAACCATGTTTAAGTCCCTGATCTATGCTCCTGTTGACTGTAGAGGGCAAGGAAGCTACTTTTGCTGTGGTACTGGTGACTGCAAACTCACAGTGGAGAGAAGGGGACATACAAGGTTTCTGTGACAACTCTTTCCCATACCTACCTCACCCCGCAAAAGGTAACAGCCTACACAGAAAACTAATTCTTAAGAATTTCAATAAGGATGCTGATGTGTATCTTCCCACAATAAATGGCTTCTGGTGGGGTGTGGGTGGGGAAGGACTCAGTGTCATTAAGGGGCTGACCACTGGGAATTTATGGACAGTGAGTATATGGGCAATACACATTGGATTTGTTTTGTTTTGTTTTTGAGGGAGGTGGGTCACAAGGGGTTGGGCCTAGAAGGATAGGAAAGTGAGTGTGCTTGGGGTTCATGAAGTGAAATTCCCAAATAATCAATAAAAATATTATTAAAATTTTTTAAAAGAGAATTGAAGTTAAACCTCAGCTCTGACATTTACTAATTCCTTTTTAAAAATACTTTTTAAATTAAAATAGGATTACATCACATCTCCTCTTTTTTTTTCCTTCCTTCAGCCCCTCCCAGGTACTTAACTTCCAACTCCTTCAATAACCCCTCTCAATATGATAGCTTCTTCATTAGTATTATTGTTACATATGTGTGTGTTTGTGTGGGGGTATGCATGTGTTTGTGTGTGTGCGTGTGTTTGTGTATGTGCATGTGTTCGAGTGTGTGTGTTTGTGCTTGTGTGTGTGTGCGCTCTTGTGTGTGTGTGTGTGTGTGTGTGTGTGTGTGTGTGTGTGTGTGTGTATGCATGCATGCAGATACAACCTTCAGGATTCATTTTGCCCTTTGTATGTCTATGGTTTTAGAGCTGACTACTTTGTACTGGATAACCAATAAGGAGGTGCCTGGGAGAGGCTCATTCTCCCCCTTCTGTATTAGTATGTTGGTCTTTCTGTCCTTGTTTATGCAGCCATTTCTAGGATAAACTTTCACAGTGGACTTCCTGATATTCTGACTCTTACAGTCTCTCCCTCCCCCTCTTCCACTGTGTTCTCTGAGACATAGAAGCAGGACCTGTGATATAGATGTATTGATTAGGGGTGAGCTGCCTATGATCTATGGATCTCTGCACTGTGTCTGGTTGTGATTTTCTTTAATGGTCTTCATTTGTTGTAAAGAGAAGCAATCCTTATGGGAGGATATTGGGAAAGATTTAGAATGTAGTTAGACATTATACTGGTCTAGTAAAGTGGAGATAGTAAAATGTATCTCAGATCCTTGACCTTACTAACCCCAGGAAGTTGGCTACATTTCTAGTACCAGGTATAGTTTCCCTTCTGTTGAGTAAGCCTGAAGTCCAACTAGACAGCAGTTGGTTATCACTGATATGTGAGTGCCACTACTCTATTGGTCACAGATACCTTGTCATACCGTAGGTCATCCTTGTGCTGTACGGGAGTCATAGCTTGGTAGGACCTTTAATTACTTCCTTCCTTTGGCAGTTTGCATAGTACTTTCAGATATCTTGGAAGTTAGGTTTCAGGGAGGAGACTTTCAAGTTAGATCCTGCTCCAGTAATGTGAATCTTGTATCTCACCAATATCTGAGAGGCAACCACAGGCTACATTTTGAGGGAAGTCACTTGAACAACCCTGAACACCTATTCTACAAGAGATTTCTTATACTTGGTACTGTAGTTTTTGTTAACCTTTGGTTCTTGTGGAGAATGTTGTCAATTCAAGTATCATAGCTCCCTTTAAGATATATCTATCTAGCTATGAATAGACAGATACATATCTGTGTGTATATATACACATATGTTCACTTATTGCATGCAATTCATTTGTAAATATAAAATAAGGTTCTTTGAGTCTTTAGCAAGTCCCTCTTCCCTCCTTCTTCTGCATTGACTCCCACCACCTTCCCAGCTAGAGCCCTGTGCTGGTTAATATGTCATCAACTTGACACAAGCTAGAATCATCTGATATGAGAAAACCTATATTGAGAAAAATATAGCTTGTATGGCGTTTCTTTCTATTAATGACTGATGTGTAGAGGGTCAACCTACTAGAAGTGGTGCAGCCCTAGGCAGTCAGATCAGAGTTTTATAAGAAAGCAGGCTGAGTAAGCCATGAGGAGCAAGCTAGTACGCAGCACCCCTCCGTGATCTCTGCTCTAGTTTCTGCCTCCAGGTTTCTGCCCTGAGTTTCTGCTCTGACTTCCTTTCATGATGTATCATAAGCTATGCAATGAGATCAACCCTCTCCTACCCAGCTTGCTTTAGAACATCATGGTTTAGCATAGCAAGCCTCTCCGGGTTTTCCTGTTTCCCACTTCATATCACCTGTATCCTACTATCCCCTTCTCAAACTCTCTCTCCCCTATCTATGGTCCCTTAGTTAGGGTTTTACTGCTGTGAATAGACAACATGACCAAGGCAACTCTTATAAAGACAAGATTTAGTTGAGGCTGACTTACAGATTCACAGGTTCAGTCCAGGATCATCAAGGTGGGAACATGGTGTAGGAAGATCTGAGAGTTCTATATCTTGTTCCGAAGGCAAACAGGAAGAGACTGGCTTCCAGGGTCTCACAGCCCATGCCCACAGTGACACGCTTCCTCCAACAAGGCCACACCTCCTAATAGTGTCACTCCCTGGGCCAAGCATAATCAAACCACCACAGTCGCTTTATACTTTTTCAGTTTTTACTGTTATTCCATTTTGTAATAACTCCTGTCTGAAGATTTGGAGCTAGAAACTGGAGAAAGAATATGAGGTGTTTGCCTTTCTGGATCTGGGTTACCTCATCCAGTATAATTTTTTCTAGTCTTATCAATTTCCTTGCAAATTTCCTGATTCCATTTTTCTTTAAGGTGAATATTATTTCATCATAAATTCACCACATTTTCACCATTAATCTGTTGAAAGGTATTAGGTTGTTTTCATTTCTTGGCCGCATGAATAGGGTGTCTGTATACATGGCTGAGCAATATCTGTGAGGTAGGACGTTGAGTCCTTCGGGCATACGCCAAGGAGTGGTCTAGCTGGGTATCATATGCCAGATTTAGTTTCCCTTTTTTGAAGATTCTTTGTACTTGTTTCCAGGGTGTCTGCACCCGTTTGCATCCCACCAACAGTGACTGGGAATTCTTCCTTCTCCATAGTCTCACGTGCGTTTGTTGTCAGGCGTTTTATTGATCTTAGTCATTCTGACTGGGGTGAGATTAGCTGCATAAGATGTGCTTTCTTTGCGTCTAAAATGTGGATGGCAGTAATACCTGCTATATAGAGTTTTCCATGGCATTAAATAAAGTAACTTCAGCAAACACCGCCCTTCCCTGTTCATACCTGAACACCTCACACGAATCAGTGGCTGGTCTGGAGCAGCCACTTTGTAGCCTGAAAGCATACCAAAAAAAAAAAAATTACAGTGACAAATTATCACTGAACCTATACTCTAAAGCGACCGTTTAGTTCTGTATGAGGAGGAAATCTGTTTGTCAGAGGCACTGAGGTGGGTTTTCTATAGTTAGGTGTCATTAGTTATTCTTTTTGCCCTGCCTACCACAACTCAAGCTGCTCAGTAGACAAGGTTAGTCATAAGCTACACCTCCATTGAAAGAAGAAAATCTACAATCTATGATGCACATGTATGGGCATCTGTGGTGTGCGTGTGTGCATGCATGCATGCGTGCGTGCGTGTGTGTGTGTGTGTGTGTATGTGCATGTGTGTGTGTGTATGTGTGTGTATCTGTCTGTCTGTCCATGTATCTGTGTGTAATAGCTATTCCTGGTTGTCAACTTGACTCTATCTGGAATGAGCTACAATCCAGAATTAGAAGGCTCACCTGTGATCCAGATCTTGAGGCTGGGAGACACAAGTTTCTGACCTGGATCTTGGCATGGAGATCTTGAAGCATAGTGGCTATGAAAAGCTTAGGCCCAGGCAAGGTAGTACATGCTTTTAATCCCAGGAGACTAAGGTAAGAGGATCTCTGAGTTCAAGGTCATCTGGGATGAAGCAAGTCCCAAATCCAGGCATGGTGGTACCCACCTTTAATCTGGGCCACACCTTCTGCTAGAGACCTACATAAGGACATTGGAAGAAGGAAGATTCGCTCTTCTTCCTGGCTTGCATTTACTTGTCAGCACATCTGTTAGAACCTACTTCTGCAGAAGACCAGCTAAACAACTAGCCTCGTGGGACTGAGCAACTTCTAGATCCTTGGACTTCATTCACAGCTGCTGCTGTGAACCCTGACTAATACACTGTGTGTCTGTGTATCTGTGTGTGTGCCTGCCTTGTATCTGTCTGTGTCTGTGTATGTATCTGTGTTTGTATGTCCATGTATGTGTGTGTATGTGTATATGTATGTGTCTGTGTGTATCTGTGTTTGTATGTTTGTGTGTATGTCCATGTATCTGTGTGTGTGTGTGTATATGTATGTGTCTGTGTGTATCTGTGTTTGTATGTTTGTGTGTATGTCTGTGTATCTGTGTGTGTGTGTGTATATGTATGTGTCTGTGTGTATCTGTGTTTGTATGTTTGTGTGTATGTCTGTGTACCTGTGTGTGTGTGTGTGTGTGTGTGTGTGCGTGTCCATGTGTGCATGCGTGCGTCCATTCTCTGGGCCACATGGAAGTTCAAGCTGATTGTTTTTAAGCCAATTTTGTAACTAGCTATTGGGCAAGACCATTCAGGATTCTTCTCCCTTGCACATGAGGAGGTAGAAGACAGCAGGTGTTTGTGGCTGTCTCGCTGTGATGTGGGGGCCTCTGTCACCATATCAGACCTTCTATGTACTAGTTTCCTAAGCTGGAGGAGACTTCTTGCTAGTTGGAGGAGCAGTCACAGCAAAAGTAGGCACTGCTGGTGTGACCCATCTTGTAAAGAGGCCCTGGGCCTCTGAGAAGGGAAAGGGAAACCCAGGTACAGGGCAAGGGGTGAGGGTTAAAGCCAGGAAATATTCAAAGTCTGACCTGTAATCTGAAGCCAGATCAAAAGCTCTGGAGTGGGTGGCTCACACCAGCCTTCCCAGCCCCTGGGGACATACAAGCCCAGTTGGAAGACCTCCAGGTCTCCCTCAGAGCCTGAGAACCTGCAGGCACAAGTCAGTGGGGAGAACTGTGGGAGCCCAGCCTCCAGTGAAATGGTTGGCAGAAGGTAGTGGTAACACGCTCCAGCAGGTGGACACAGAGAGGAGAGGCTGCCAGGGAGAGGACAAGAGGAAAGGGGCGGGTCCCTGCTCTCCAGGCCACTCAGAGTCTCCCTCTGCCCGGTGTGTGCCCTGGCACCCAGGCAGTGTGGGTGGGTGGGCTGTCTGCGGTTGGCAGCGGCTATGCCTGCACAGGTGGTCGCCCTGAGGCACACACAGGCAAGAGTCTGCCAACAGCCTCCACCCCCGCACCACCCGGGGAGCCAAGGGCTTCTACAGAGTCTTTACTCCTGTTGCATGAGAGGGGGCGATGTAAGGAAAGCTTTGCGATGGCGTAGTGGGAGGTTTCTCCAAGCTTTGGCCATCCCGACTGTACATGGGAAAGTACTTCCAGTTGAACAGAGGTTGTGGTGCAGGAGTTGGGGTGTCAGGAGCTCCCTAGGATAGGGAAACTTTTGGTTTTGATCTGAGTGGTAAGGGGTACAGACATGAGCTGTTTTGTGACAAGGTGATGAGCTTTATCATGTGTGGACAAGGCCAATCCAGTGGGAACTGGCTGACGGACCCAGGGCTGGTTACTTTACCAAACACATCAATTGCATTCTGATCAATCTCTTGTCAATACTGGAGGTTGGACTGCGTTCTGGCTCTGACTTCAGTTGGGATAACATGAGTAATTGTTTCCCTGTCTCCTATGAACCCCAAAGTCTCATTGGAGAAAGAACTAGACATGGAGACATGGAGAGAGAGAGAGAAAGACAGAGACAGAGACAGAGACACAGAGATGGACAGACAGACAGACAGGCAGGCAGTCAGGCAGTCAGAGACACAGAGACACAGAGAAAGACAGACAGAGAGAAAGAAAACACATTCCCTGATAACATACTCTCTATCAGTGAGCAGGGGGCTCTGTACGGCTTACACAGAGATGAAGTTTGGACAAGGGTCCCCACCTGGACTTGATCATTCCAGATTTATCAGTCCCTGATAATCCAGGCAGCCTGGCCATGAGAGTGTCAACAGAGCTGAATATTCAGGGTGCTTAAGGAAAGAGAAGCAGGCTCAGGGATGGTCAGCATCACCCTGACAGCCTGCACTCAGCCGACCCCCAATGCTAGGATTGTATCCAGCTGCAATTTGGTCCTGCCCAGGGTGAGCAAAACCTCTGTCAGTATCAACCAGAGGTCTGTACATCCCAGAAACTGCTAGTAACTATAACCCCCACAGGGTCCCCACCATCAGAACTTATAGAAGCACCTTGGGAGAAAATTCATAGCAATTTAATCCCATGAACTGAAAATGTTTGTCAGTCACTGCATTGTGTTGCGTTGAGCCCTGAGAAGCTCCACACTCTGTGTGAGCGCAAGTAGGGGTTTCTAGCCAAGGTCTACAGAAAACAATGGTGTCCTCAGCCTGAACCTCCCCATGTCCTGCAGGACTGGGAGCTCACTGCACGAATGGGTTGCCCATAAGCCCACCAAACAAGCAAGTCCTGCAGAAGTGAGCAAGGACCTTAGTGGGTGAAATCAAGCAATGCTATAGGACTATAAGGTAACTGGTCTGTGTTTGATAACCACTTGGCTTTCCTTGCACTTATACCCACAAAGGAATCAAAACTTTCCCAGAAATGTTGATTCAAAGGAAATGCAGCCTATAACTTTGTGTGTGTGTGTGTGTGTGTGTGTGTGTGTGTGTGTGTGTGTGTGTGTAAATATATACACTCACAAAAAAAAAATCAACTTCCATTGCATATCTCCAAGCTGGGAAATGTATGTAAGCCAAGACTACCACCTCACTAGACCTGTGTGTCCTTATCTTGGGCATGAAATCATGGGCTCCCTGTATCTAAGATCACCAGTAACAGTGATCTGCTGTGACTGCCTCAGTGCGACCATCGGAACTTTAAGGAAACTAAGCTACAAAAGGAAGCCACAGAGCAGGTAAGAGCATCTGACAGCGCTCCGTCTGCCTCTAGTTCCATCCTTTCAGTTTAGGCTCCAAGCTACGGCTGACTGAGACTGCTAAGGCTTTGGGATACTCAAAGACAGCAACAAAGAATGAACCCCGGGAGGCTGATGGAGCAAGCAGGCTTCCAGATGTCTGCGAGGGCCTGATTGTGTAATGATTGTGTAATCAATCACTGTCTATGCCACAGCAAGACAGGATGATTGCCTTGAAACCAGGAAGATCTGTGTGTGTGTGTGTGTGTGTGTGTGTGTGTGTGTGTGTGTGTGTGTGTGTAGAAATCGTCAAGATATTAAACAGAGATAAAACAGCAGGATATTTTAAGACAGGATGCTAAAGGGAGATGAAATAACAGAATGCTCTTAGGGAGGTGAAGCATGCCTGTCTTGCAGGGAAGTAAAGACAGGATATAAACAACTCAACAGCTTCAGGAAGTTCCCCAAACCGACCAGATTCACTACCTACCTGTGGTGGATGAATGAAAATGGCCCCCATAAGCTCAGAGGGAGTAGGTGCGGTCTTATTGGAGTAGATGTACAGCCTTTAGAGGAAGTGTGTCACTGGAGCCAGGCCTAGTGGCTCACTGTCTCTTCCTGCTGCCTGGGGATCCAGATGCAAAACTCTCAGCTCCTTCTCCAGCACCACTCCTGCCTGCCTGCATTACCGCCATGCTTCCCACCATGATGATAATGGACTAAACCTCTGAACTGTAAGCCAGAACCAATTAAATGTTTTCCGTTAAAAGAGTTGCCAAGATCATGGTGTCTCTTCATGACAATGAAACCACCCCCAAGCATAAAGCAGTAGGGACTGCTAAAAGACACACAGACCAGCTGAACTGCCTGGAAAAAATCAGAGGCCAGCTGAGCTGCCTGTAAGAAGTTCAGACAAACTGAGCCACCTGGAAAGGACATTTTCAACCTTTTGAGCTACCTACAGCCTGTGCAGCCTGCCCCACGTTCCCAGACATCATGAACTGTCCCTTACACTGAGGTGGGCTTTCTAGGGATGCAGCTTTGAGTATTTAACTCCAGTAAAACACATTGGCTACCAGGATGAACTTCTGTGGTATCCTTTCTTTGGTCTCTTGTTGAATCCCTATCTGAAGTGCATAGACCTAGTAAAAGTATCATTTAGTTGTGTGTGTGTGTGTGTGTGTAGAAATCGTCAAGATATTAAACAGAGATAAAACAGCAGGATATTTTAAGACAGGATGCTAAAGGGAGATGAAATAACAGAATGCTCTTAGGGAGGTGAAGCATGCCTGTCTTGCAGGGAAGTAAAGACAGGATATAAACAACTCAACAGCTTCAGGAAGTTCCCCAAACCGACCAGATTCACTACCTACCTGTGGTGGATGAATGAAAATGGCCCCCATAAGCTCAGAGGGAGTAGGTGCGGTCTTATTGGAGTAGATGTACAGCCTTTAGAGGAAGTGTGTCACTGGAGCCAGGCCTAGTGGCTCACTGTCTCTTCCTGCTGCCTGGGGATCCAGATGCAAAACTCTCAGCTCCTTCTCCAGCACCACTCCTGCCTGCCTGCATTACCGCCATGCTTCCCACCATGATGATAATGGACTAAACCTCTGAACTGTAAGCCAGAACCAATTAAATGTTTTCCGTTAAAAGAGTTGCCAAGATCATGGTGTCTCTTCATGACAATGAAACCACCCCCAAGCATAAAGCAGTAGGGACTGCTAAAAGACACACAGACCAGCTGAACTGCCTGGAAAAAATCAGAGGCCAGCTGAGCTGCCTGTAAGAAGTTCAGACAAACTGAGCCACCTGGAAAGGACATTTTCAACCTTTTGAGCTACCTACAGCCTGTGCAGCCTGCCCCACGTTCCCAGACATCATGAACTGTCCCTTACACTGAGGTGGGCTTTCTAGGGATGCAGCTTTGAGTATTTAACTCCAGTAAAACACATTGGCTACCAGGATGAACTTCTGTGGTATCCTTTCTTTGGTCTCTTGTTGAATCCCTATCTGAAGTGCATAGACCTAGTAAAAGTATCATTTAGTTGTGTGTGTGTGTGTGTGTGCGCGCGCGCGCGCACGTGTATGTGCGTGCGCATGTGTGTATACGTGTGTTTATGTTTGTATGTACGTGGCATGTATGTATTTGGTGTGTTCGTGTTTGGTGTATCTGTGTTTGTATATTGTATATTTGTAGCATGTGTGTGTGTGTGTGTGTGTAGTATGTGTGTATTTGTGCATGTATTATGTGTGTGTGTCTACATGTATGTAGCAGCTCCTATCTGAGTAGTAGGCAAGCTGGTTTCTTTTTAAAATTTTAAATTATTTTATCTATTTACATTCCAGTTATTGGCTCCCCTCAGTCCCCCCTCTCACAGTTCCTCCTCCCATACATCCCCCACCTTGCCTCCAAAAGGGTGCTTTTCTACCACTAGGCCTCTCCCTTCCCCCCAGGGCCTCAGGTCTCTCCAGGATTAAACATCTTCTCCCATTGAGGCCAGAGCAGGTAGACCTCTGCTACATATGTGCCAGGGACCTCGGACCACCCCATATATGCTCCTGTTGGTGGCTCAGTCTCTGGAAGCCCCCTGAGAACTGGGTTAGTTGAGACTGCTGTTCTTTCTGTGAGGTTGGTCTCCCCTTCAGCTTCTTCAATCTTTCCCCTAATTCAACCATAGGGATCCCCAACTTCACTCCAGTGGTTAGGTATAAGTATCTGCATCTGTCTCTGTCAGCTGCTGGTAAGACCCTGTCAGAGGACAGCCATGCCAGGCTCCAGTCTATAAGCACATCATAACATCAGTAATAGTGTCAGGCCTTGGTGCCCCATCCCCCATAAGATGAGTCCCAAGTTGGACCTGTCATTGGACCTCCTTTCCCTCAGTCTCTTCGCCATTTTTGTCTCTGCAGTTCTTTTAGACAGGAACAATTCTGGACCAGGAATTTCGACTGTGGGTTAGTAACCTTGTACCTCTACTTGAGGCCCTGTCTATCTACTGGAGGTGGACTCTTCAAGTTCCCTTTCCCCACTGTTGGGCATTTTGGCTAAAGTCACCTCCAATGAGTCCTGAGAGTCTCTCACCTCCCTGGTCTCTGGTACTCTCTAGAGGGTCCCCCACCCCCCACTCCCAGAGCTTGCTTATTTCCATTCATTTTCCTGACCCTCTAGTCTTCTGTCCCATACCTGATCCTGTTCCCCTTTCCCCTCCCACTCCCCTCTCCCATCCAGTTCCCTCCCTTCCTCTGCTTCCTGTGATTATTTCCTTCTTTCTAGGTGGGATTGAAGTCTCCTCACTTGGGCATTTCTGCTTGTTACACTTCTTACAGTTTGTAAACTTGTATCCTGGGTATTCTGTACTTTTTGGTTAATATCCACTTATCAGTGAGTGCATACCATGCATGTCCTTTGGGTCTGAATTACCTCTCTCAGTATGATATTTTCTAGTTCCATCCATTTGCCTGCAAAATTCATGATGTCCTCATTTTTAATAGCTGAATAGTATTCCATTGTGTAAATGAATAACTCTTTTTAAAAATCCATTCTTCAGTTGAGGGGGTTGTTTCCTACTTCTGGATATTAAAAATAAGACTGCTATTAACATGATTGAACATGTTTTCTTGTGGTATGGTGGGGTGGTCTTTTGGGTCTATGCCCGAGTAGTATAGCTGGGTCTTCAGGTAGAACTATTTCCAATTTTCTGAGGAACCTCCAGAATGATTTCCAGAGTGGTTGTACCAGCTTGCAATCCCACCAGCAGTGGAAGAGTGTTCTTTCTCCACATCCTTGACAGCATGTGCTCTCACTTGAGCTTTAGATTTTAGCCATTCTGCCTGGTGTGAGGTGGAATCTCAGGGTCATTTTGATTTGCATATCTCTGATGACTAAGGACTTTGAACATTTCTTTAAGTACTTCTCAGCCATTCAAGATTCTACTGTTGTGAATTTTCTGTTTAGCTCTGTACCCGATTTTTTAATTGGATTATTTGGGTTTTAGGAGGTTAACTTCTTAAATTCTTCATATGTTTTGATATTAGCTCTCTGTCAGATGTAGGGTTAGTGAAGATCTTTTCCCAAACTGTAGGTTGCCAATTTATCTTATTGACTGCATTTTTTTCTTTCTTTTTTACGGAGCTGGGGACCAAACCCAGGGCCTTGCGCTTGCTAGGCAAGCGCTCTACCACTGAGCTAAATCCCCAACCCCTTGAATGCATTTTTTGCCTTACAGTTTTTTGCTTTTCAGTTTCATGAGATTCCATTTATCAATCGTTGACCTTAGAGCCTAAGCCATTGGTGTTCTGTTCAGGAAATTTCCCCCTGTGCCAATGAGTTCAAGGCTCTTTCTCACTTTCTCTTCTATTAGATTCAGTGTATCTGGTTTTATGTTGAAGCCCTTGATTCACTTGGACTTGAGCTTTGTGCAAGGTGACAGATATGGATCTATTTTCATTTTCCTACAGACTACAGTTAGACCAGCACCATTTATTAAAGATACTTTCTTTTTTCCAATGTATGTTTTGGTTTCTTTATCAAAGATCATGTGTTCATAGGTATGTGGGTTCATTTCTGGATCTTCAGTTCTATTCCACTGATCTACCTGCCTGTCTCTGTACCAATACCATCTGGGTTTTGTCACTATTGCTTTGTAGTACAACTTGAGGTCAAAGATAGTGATTCCCCTGGAAGTTCTTTTATTGTTGAGAATTCTTTTGGCTATCTTGGACTTTTTGTTATTCCATATGACGTTGAGAATTGTTCTTTCCATGTCTGTGAAGAATTATGTTAAAATTCTGATGGGGATCCCATTGGATCTGTAGAAATTGGTACAGGGGCCATTTTCATTATGTTAATCCTACCAATCCATGAGCATGGAAAATCTTTCTATGTCTTCTTTGATTTCCTTTTTCAGGGATTTGAAGTTCTTATCATACAGATCTTTTACTTGCTTGGTAAGAGTTACACCAAGATATTTTATGCTATTTGTGGCTATTGTGGGGGGTGTTGTTTCCCTAATTTCTTTCTCAGCCTGTTTATCATTTATATAAATGAAGGCTACTGATTTGTTTAAGTTAATTTTATATCCTACCACTTTGCTAAAGTTGGTAGTAATTCTCTGGTAGAAATTTGGGAGTCAAATATATATATATATATATATATATATATATATATATATAATCATATCTGCAAATGGTGATACTTTGACTTCTTCCTTTCCAATTTGTATTCCCCTTGGTATCTTTTTGCTGTCTAATTGCCCTAGTTAGAACTTTGAGCACTTCCCTTAAAGCTTTTAATAGTCTTTCTTTGTTCTATGAATTTAGTGTTTTGCTTATCATGTGATGAGAAGACTTTATTTTCTGTAGCAATCTATTTGGTGTTTTGTAGGCTTCTTGTACATTTATGGCCATCTCTTCCTTTAGGTCATGGAAGTTTTCTTCTATAATTTTGTTGAAGATGTTTTCTGGCCCCTTGAGCTGGGATTTTTCATCCTCTTCTATTCCTGTTATTCTTTTTTTTTTTTTTTTTTTTTTTTTTTTTTTTTTTTTTGGTTCTTTTTTTTTTTTCGGAGCTGGGGACCGAACCCAGGGCCTTGCGCTTCCTAGGCAAGCGCTCTACCACTGAGCTAAATCCCCAACCCCTATTCCTGTTATTCTTAAGTTTGATCTTTTCATTGTGTCTGAATTTCCTGGATATTTTGGATTAGGAGCTTTTTGCATTTTGTATTTTCTTTGACTGTTGTTTCAATGTCTTCTATGGTATCTTCTATGCCTGAGGTTCTCTCTGCTATCTCTTGTATTCTATTGGTGATGCTTGCATCTGTAGTTTCTGATCTCTTCCCTAGGTTCCTTCTCCAGGGTTGTCGCCCTTTGCATTTTCCTTATTGTTTCTATTTCCATTTTTTGTTCTTGGACCATTTTGTTCAATTCCTTCACCTGCTTGATTGTATTTTCCTATATTTCTTTAACAGATTTATTTGTTTCTTCTTCAAGGGCTTCTACCTGTTTGCCTGTGTTTTTCCTGTATTTCTTCAAGGTAGTTCTTTATATTTTTCTTAAAAGCCTCTATCATGTTCATGAGATAGTGTACTGACTGGTTTTGTGTGTCAACTTGACACAAGCTGGAGTTAGCACAGAGAAAGGAGCCTCCCTTGAGAAAATGCCTCCATGAGACCCAGCTGTGAGGCATTTTCTCAATTAGTGATCGAGGGGGAATGACCGGACCATTGTGAGTGGTGCTATCCCTGGGCTGGTGGTCCTGGGTTCTATAAGAAAGCAAGCTGAGCAAGTTAGAGGAAGCAACCAGTAAGAAGCAGCATTCCTCCGTGGATTCTGCATTTATTTCTGCCTCCAAGTTTCTACTCCGTGTGAGTTCCTGTCCTGACTTCCTTTGGTGATAAACAGCAATGTGGAAGTGTAAGCTGAATAAACGCTTTCCTCCCCAACTTGCTTCTTGGTGATGATGTTTTGTGCAAGAATAGAGACCCTGACTAAGACAGATGGGATTTTTAGGTCATTATCTTGCTTTTCATGCACATTAGGTTAGCCAGGGCTAGCTATGGTGGTATAACTGGGTTCTGATGGTGCTGGATTGCACTGGGTTCTGTTGCTTATGATTTTTTGCTTGCATCTGGCCATCTGGTCCTCTCTGGTGTTAACTGACCTCGGTGTCTCTGACTTGAACTGGCCTCCTTGGGGGCAGGTACAGTTCTGTGACCTGAGTTAGAGGTGGTCTCCTTGAAGGCAGACAGTGTTCTCTCTGGTTAGTGTGGGCCTCCTGTGCACCTGGTTACTGCAAACCTCCTGGGAAGCATGCAGGCTGCAGCATTTGGGCGGGTATCCACATGCTCGTTTCTTTACATTTTTTCTCCATTTAATGGAGAAAATTTGAAGAACTGTGTTACTAGAAGAACACTTTATATGCTTAAAGTAAATATCTGTACTGATTCATTTGTGCATGCTGGGATTGTGATTTTTGTCTGCTTCTTTTTATGATGAACCTATGAATTCTGGCCACAGAACTGATATGTATATTACATTTAAATACAATTTTCATCTTGGATCTAGTCCCAAAATCTGAGGTTGCTAAGGTTCCAAGAAAAAGACCATCACTAGTTGGGCCTGGAGAAATTGAGGCCCAGAGATACTGACATAATTCATTCTGCATTGCACCCACCTCACCCTGTTCACTCAGTGAGTCAGCCACTGAGAGAGCAGCCTACACTTGAAACAGGAAGTCAAGACTGCCATCTCCAGTATGAAGGTGGAATCTGCTAGACCTTTACAGTATAGAAAATGTCATAGGGTCTATTACAAGGTCTCAAAGGGCCACAGAGGCATAAGAAGGGTGAGAAGTGGGGAAGAAAGGCAGCTCCACAGGTTCCAAATCTCTTCTCTCATTTAGTAAGATGGAGAACTGCAGCGCATGACTGAAGACCTGTCAACCCGCAGTTTCCTTGTTTATCCAAAAGTGTTTGAAGCTAGCCTTGGCTACATAGCAAGTTCAAGTCTAGCCTAGGCTATCTCCCTCAGATTGAGAGAGAGACAGACAGAGACAGAGACAGAGAGACAGAGAAGTGGGAGGAATGGCACGGGGCTGGGCTATACCAAGGAGTAGCCAGGAAAGAACATACATGAAGAAACAACCCAATGCTAGCACATAGGCAAGTGTCCATTCTCCAGCCTAAGTTGGGTAAAGGAAGAATTGAAGTGCTTTCTCCTCACACTGACTCTGGCTCCTCAGGAGCACTCCTTCCACTTAGAGAACAGCTCATAGATGGTCTGGTGTCAGCTCAATTCCTTCCCCATCTGACCTGTTATATTGTCACAAAAGGGCCTGGTCCCCACCCTCTATAGAAACAGCATCCCACAGGAATCTGAAGATGGCTTTGCCCTTCAACTCTACAGTGTGCTCACTGCTCATGGGTGCATAATATTTATTAGATGGCAGTTATCCTACTGCAAATGTCAGAGTCAAGGACAGAGCTGCCATCCATCACTGAGACCCATTAGAAATAATTTGCGGCATTACACTATCATTTGCATCAGTAAGAATGTGGAAACCTAATGTCTCTTTACATTATTCACATGGCACCACAAATCAAATTAATCAACATGCTGATTCCTTCCTTGGAAAACAAATGGCCGTAGCTCATAGCATGACACATTGGATTTATGGGAGGCACTGGAGAAGATTAATTAGCTATCATTATCCTAATGATGCTCCCTCAAGTGAAGCCTATAGGAACAAAATAGACATCTTGCAAATGCCTTGCCTCAAACCTCAGAAAACCTAAATAATAAAAAAATCATTTTAAAAGATAACTGGGTAAAATTAAACCCACTGGAGGAAGCGGTTGGTTTCTAATAGGAAGATAAGGAATAGATTAAACCCAGCAGATGGGAAAAGAGGAGCAGAGCAATTTTATTTCTCCTTCTCAGACCTCGCCCACAGCAACTTCACAGTCAATATTGAATTGTTAACCATGTTACATATGTGGAAGAAGAACCAAGTCTTCCTCTACCCTGGGGAGGACACCATCAAGTACTCCAACGACAGGTTCTCTCATTTTATCAATGGGTGTCTGTCCAGTCTGTTCCGGGCACCACGCACAGCACGGTGGAGGAGAGTAGAGGAGGTCACACAGGGGCATGTGATTTGTCTGAACTTGCCTCCCTTGATTCCTGAGATCTGTGTGCTTTATCATATGAATTAGAAAACATACGTGGGCATAGGCTGCCCTGGGAAGGAGAGAACTAGAACCTCCCTGCCTTTGAAACCTTTACTTGGGCAAATCGTCTTAATTAGTCACAGAGGCTGAAAAGAATAAGAGGGTCTCCTCTAAGGTATTTGCCTATGGGATCCTAAACACTCCAAATTCTGAGGGGAGAAGTTAGTTTGGGCTATCCCACAGGTTTCATCATTGGAAACAAGGCTAACACGAGGCCACTCAGGCTGGGGATGCCAGGACTCTTACGTACAAACCTATTCTATAAAGGTACACAAGAAGTGGTCTTGACTTTGACCCAGATACAAGGTCCTCTGACAGTTTCAAAGGGCTAACCTTTCTCCTGGAAGTAGGCCTGGACCTTGAGTTGCCTCTGGACCACACTGACCATAAGGTTGGGACCTATGACTAGGCTCAATGTGGACCTCGTGGGGTGGTAGCAAAACCAGTGTCCAGACTATCTGTTATTGAGAAGCGACCTCGAATGAGACCAACGAGGAGAGGAGTTGGGATTCAGGGATTAGGAGAGAGTATACTTGAAAAAGAGATTCTGAGATGGTATCTCCTTCAGACAGACCTAATAGAGCCATAGAGTAGCCAAGGAGGTGGGCAACCAAGCAGGGGAAATATGACTCTGAGTCTGAGGGTGTAGTCCCACCTCACTTTTGGAAAGAACAAAATCTAGTGAGAAATATTGCATAGAAATGGGGGAGGGTTGGGAAACTAAGGAGGGGGAGGGAGGTCCCTAGTGCTCCTATGGTGGATACCACTGGATGGTTCTAACACAAGAACTGACCAGAGCTGAGGGCCCCTGTGACAAACTCTATCCATCTTCCATCTTCACAGGTACCATGGGAGGATCCTGGTTGTGCTGCTCCCTGCTCTGTCTACTTGTCTGCTGTGTCCCAGAAGTGGCAGAGCAAAAACACCTACCCTGCAGGAAAGCTGGCCAGAGCCTAAATCTGGGAGCTCAGAGTGAGCCAGACAGAGAGGTTGCTGGCACCTGCCCACCACAGTACTTCCAGGTGAAGGCAATGATTGAGCCAATGACAAGAAAAGATGCTGTAATGTACTCCTTCCAATTGATGTGCCTGCCCTGTATGTTGGCTCTTATGCAAACAAAGAGTGGCTGGAGAATTGGGGACAGCAGGACACCCACCAAAGCTAGTGATTGCTGTCCAATGTGTGAAGCAACCAAGAAATGAGCACACATCCATTTCAGTCGGTTACATACATACATGGATGCACATACACACATCATGCTGTTGCAGGATGTTTGCTTACATGGGGAACCCTGGGATTGTGCTGTTTACTGGAAAAACCTGTTTTGAGTTGTACTGTGTCTCAGCCCTAGAACACACCTTTAATCCAAGAGCTTTCTGTTTATTGTAAACAGGGTTAAATAAAGTCAAGCATTGGTCAAGAGACAGAGTAAACAACCAGTTGACAGGGAGTGGACATAGGAAGAATCAGAGAGAGTAAGAGGAAGTCAGGAGAACGGATAGAGAGACGCACCAGAAGGAGAAGGGGAAGGAGAAGGGAGGGACACTCAGTTTAAAGGGTTTTTGAGATGATGTAGAGAGCAGTGCTTGGGATGTCGCCTCTGAGCCTCTGAGGGGGAAGGTCAGCTGGGTGCCTTCTCTGCCTCTCTGAGCTTGCAGGCTTTCACCTCAGCATCTTGCTTGCGAATTTTTATTGGCAAAATTGAACGTTTAGATTTTGTTTGAAAAAAACAAAACAGCACATGCTCCCTGCTGTTTGTTAAGCACTGGCTAAGCACCTCAAGCCTTTCTAAAGGATCAAGAGTTTCACAATCTGTTTGGGAGAGTTTCAGGACAGAAGTAAGTCTCATATCTCAGCTGAGAACACTGAAGGACTTGAGGAGAAAGAGGCCCAGCCATTTCCCGTTGGCAGGAGTGGTTTGATGGAAACAACTCTTCAAGCATCTTTCCCTGCAATTTATCTGTTTTCTCCAGTGATTCAGAAATATAAGTGGATTACATCAGTAAATTTCAATCATGAAAAAAAAGAAAAATCATAGATGTTGCATTTAACATTGTAAGAGAAGCAAAGAGATAATGCTGTCTTACCTACTTGGCTGCCATTATTCTTTTTTAACTTAAAAATATGCACATTTGATAGTGGGCTTGAAACAGGATCCCACCATGACTTTCTCCTCCACCCTACTTTGACTTTTTGGAGATAGAGTTCTATAGAGTCCAGGCTGTCCTTGAACTCACTTCGTAATTGAGGCTACCCTTAAACTCTTGATCCTCCTGCCTCTACCTTCCAAATACTAGGATTACAGATATGCACCACCATATCCAATTAATAACACTGTTTTCTTCTCCAACTTATTCGCCAAAGTACATCTCACACTGTAAACATGATTCTTGTTGCTGTAACCAATATATCGTGTGCAAATTGACCCATTGGCGACTAAGCATTCCTCACAACCCAACCCAGTGTTCTGGGTTCCAGAATGAAAGACACGTGCACATAGCCTTATATTTTAACGTGCCTTAAACAGCTCAATGGTCGGGCCACTCTTTTTTTTTTTTTTTAAAGATTTATTTATTTATTATATATAAGTACACTGTAGCTGTCTTCAGATACACCAGAAGAGGGCATCAGATCTCTTTACAGATGGTTGTGAGCCACCATGTGGTTGCTGGGAATTGAACTCATGACCTCTGGAAGAGCAGTCGGGTGCTCTTAACCGCTGAGCCATCTCTCCAGCCCGGTCGGGCCACTCTTAAACGTCCTCATGGATAACACCTCCCCTCTGATATTCCTGAGTTATTACTTACTAAAATCTACATTCCACTGTTTTTGCCCTAGATCCCGTTTTTTTTTTGGGGGGGGGGGTGCTGGGGCTGCTCTTCTTGGTTCTTACATGTTGGCTGTCTCTCCATCCTTTATTTCTCAGGCATGGCTGCTTCTCCTTTCCCTATGTGGCAGCTAACTGCTTCCTCCTCCATTCTGTCCCTCTCCTGGGATTCCTTAAAGTCCTGCCTCTGTCTCCCTGCCCAGCAGGCAGATGGCAACTTTATTTACCAATCAAAACCAACTAGGGGCAGACTCCCTCAAAGTGGATTCCCACATAATTTGGGGGACTGGATTAACATAAGTAGCATTGAACCAAACCCACAGCAGATTCTTTTAAAGGAAAATGGTAAATAACCCAAAAAACAAAACAAAAACAAAAACAGAAAGTTCTCATACCAGTCTGCTCACGGGACTTGTAAGACTGAAGAAGTAGAAAGCCCGGCTTGCAGGTTCATTAGCTTGTCTTGTATTTCCATGGTCTAGCTCCAGAAATATATAATCATGAGATGGAACACTTTTTCCTGTTCTAAAAATGTCAATTTCCTTGTTCAGTCTCCAACTCAGTCAATAGAAAGGTGTGAAGGACTGATGTTAACTGCTGGCCGGGGGTTGCAGAGTGTCCATAGCCTGTAGAACAGCAGTGCCTAGAGGTTCACGTTCCAAAAAAAAAAAGGATTGATTTTGCTTTTACAATAATTAAAAAGAAATGGAAAGGGGACTATGAATGCTCTCAAAATCAGATACTGAAGAATAATTTTTGGAGGCGTTCTGTGAGTTCCGTACAATTTAATTAGGATGGAGTCCCAGGCCACGATGCATTAGTATTGTACCCCCACCGGGAGCAGGGGTGGGGAGCTGGCTGCAGCAGGCCCTGGGCACCCACTTTGTCAGATACAATATAGCTAAAGACTTTGGATACAATGTAGCTAAAGACTTTGGACTCTGTGTTCTCACAGCTGCTGCAACTAATTTTCCAGGACAGTGCCAAATAATTGCCAAGGATGATTAAATTTAATATCCCTTTGGCATTCTAAGTTATGTCTTTGGGAAGAGAATCGATTTAATATTTAATACTCAAGATACGATTAAACCCTGGAAAGTAAATAAATAAATCATGCCAGGGAAGAAAAAGCAGATATATTCCACTGTAGCTATTACATTTAGAAAAATTAGATTACGGAGAACTTCCAAGTTTCTTCATCAAATTGTTTTATTCTCCATGCAAATTTTCCAACTCCGTTGTGCTTCACTTGGATGGTAGTGATGCGTCCTTAGACATACTGGCAGGAGACATATGCACCATTGGCTCTCTTCAGCCCGCCCCCGGGACTAGATCGCTAGATTGGGGTTAGACCTGAGACCAGCATGGCTGGCTGAAACTCCCTGGAAGAACCGGGATCCAGCTCCAGCCCTGCTGGGTCACTGCTAGGACTTTATTTGGTTCTTTCCGTTCTGGGAGCTGTTTGGTTGCATCCCAGAGATGGGTGTTCCATAGACCTCTGCATGTGGGAGGCTTTTGCATCTAGGTTCTAGTGGCCCTGTGCATCAATCTGGCTTCAGAAGCATAGGTTCCAGGGCAGTGGTGGAGGCTGTTCAGGCAGGGTAGAGGTCTTCATGGTGGAACCTGCTGGGAGAGCAGCTCACTCCCAGGGTCCCGTAGCTCCCGTTTGGCAAGTGGAAGCCCCATCACTTCTAGGAAGGGATATGCCTCACCACTTGCTCTATTTTAAATAGTAGAAAGCTATACTGCTCTTCATAAAACACTTTCACCTAATTAAATACTAAATAAAGAAAGAGCGAAGAAATCATCCGGGAGCCTACCATCCAGAACAAAAGTCAAGTTTGGTCTTTGTTTCTATATACTTAGATTCAGGTACATCCTCTTGAGGTCCACAAAACACTGTTGTTCTCCAAATAGTGGCATCTTGTCAGCTTTTCCAGGCCTGCTAAAGGAAGGTCAGAGCAGAAGAATGCCCACCATAGGGAGTGTGCTTGACTTGAGTAAAGGGTCTATGCTGGCTAGCCTACGTCAACTTGACACACAATCTAGAGTCATCTGAAAGAAGGAGTCCTTAATTGAGAAAACGCCTCCCTAACTTAGTAAGGCGGTTTCTTAATTAGTGGTTGATGGGAGATGGACCAGCCCACTGTGGGTGGTGCCATGCCTGGGCTGGTGGTCCTAGGTTCTATTAGAAAGCAGGCTAAGCAAGCCAAGGGAAGCAAGCCACTAAGTAGTGCCCCTTCGTGACCCTCCTCTAGGTTCTTGCCCTATTTGAATTCCTGTCCCAACTTTCTTTGCTGGTGAACAATGTTATAGAAGTGTAAGTCAAATAAACCCTTTCCTTCCCGGCTTTGCTTTTTTTTTTTTTTTTTTTTCGGAGCTGGGGACCGAACCCAGGGCCTTGCGCTTCCTAGGTAAGCGCTCTACCACTGAGCTAAATCCCCAGCCCCACCAGCTTTGCTTTTTGATCATGGTGTGTTATCCAGCAATAGAGAGCCAAACTAAGAGATGGTCCCTGTATGGACAACTCACTATCTTTATATTTTGCAGTGTATCCACTGAGTGGTAAAACAGAACTTTAATGAGCACAGAAAACTGGCAGTGTCCACCCTGAGTTCCCAGTACAGCACACCAACCTTCCACAGCACCCACCTCACACCCGACCTCATTTTCCCTCCTAGGGACGATCCTCCTGCCCTAACTCTCATAGGCAGAGTGAAAGAGGGACACTAAAAATGTGTGTTTACTCATCTAATATTTGTTATTAACATTCATAATCAATTTGTAAATTTTATTACTTAATATTTACAAGAAAACAATTGTATTGACCATGAAGACAAACCGTTTGGTAATCTTTATTTTTTGACAATATTTGGTTGTCCTTAGGCCATTCCAGCAGATGTTTCCAGCATTCCTCAGATAGAAAACTTCCTGGAGGCTGTATAAAATGGTACAGCATTTGCATAACATCTATGAACCTCTTTCAGAATAGCTTAATTAGTCTCTAGACTTCATATACTGTTGAGCACTACTTAAGTACTAAGTCTGTAATTGTTCCACTATATAGTTCAGGAAGCAATTACAAGAAAATGCCTCTGCATTCAGCACAGATGCATTTTTTTCTCCAGATTCAGAACCCCGGACGGGAAAGGTCAACTGTCCCCAAACACAGGCCTGGGACTGGGAAGGTACAGAAGCCTGAGTTCGATCCCTAGAACCTACAGCAGAAGGAGAGAACTCACAAAAGACCGTCCTTGTTGTAATCACATGAGGTTTATTGATAGCAACCAGTGCACTGGGGTCGAGAGTCGTATCCCACGCAGGGGCAGTGGAGTTCGACCTGGAGAGGCTGGGAGAAGAGGTATTTAAAGGGAGAAACCACAACCCGAGGGGGCAGGGATGGCATCATTGGAAAGTGTGTAGAATAACAGTGAAAAATCACAAGGAAAACCTTTCTGTCCCCCAAGATTGTTTCCTAGGAGAAGCTGTCTCCTGCTTTCAAGATTGTTTAACTCCATGGTCCACTAGATCCTAGGAGAAGTTGCTTCCTGCTTCTCAAGATTGTTCTCTAAGATTTATGGTCAGCTAGTTTCTGGGAGAAAGCTGTTGAGCTGGCCAGTGTAATTACCTATTCTATAGCCCTAGGAGAGGCTTCTTGGAACATACAATTCTGGGGCCTAACCTGTTTTGTTTTGTTTTTTTTTTCTTCTGCTCTAAACTTTGTGTCTAGGGGGCCAACTTTAAAACTTTTACCTTTCAGTGTTTTTATTTGCATTCAATTCTAAAAGGTCTCTAATTTTTTTCTTTATTTATTTCTGTCTTATGGTGGTTTGAATGAAATGTTGCCTGTAGGCACCTATATTTGAATATTTAGTTCCCAGGTGGTTGACAATTCAGAAAAGATTATGAGATGTGCCACTGGGGATGGGTTTTAAGGTTTCCAAAGCCCATTTTATTCCCTGTTTTCTTCCTTTCTACCTCTCTGTCTCATGCTTGTAGATTCAGATATAAACTCTCAGCTACTTCTCCAACATCATGCCTGCCTACCTGCCTGCTGCTATGACAGACATAGACGCTAGTCCTCAGAAAATATAAGGCACTGACAAACTATTTTTCTTTAAATAGTTTCCATGAGTGTGTATACTTCTGCCATATCTAATGTTGACATCCAACTTTATGGTGGTTGGATAAGATGCAGGACAAAAGGTTTTTAATTTTTCAGACTTGCTTTAAGTCTAAATATGTGGACAGTTTTGGAGAAAGTTCCATGGTTTGCTAAGATGAAGTATATTCTTTGGTGTTTGAGTAAAATGTTCTATAGACATCTGTTAGGCCCATTTAAATTATGATGTTATTTAACTCCAATGTTTCTCTGTTTAGTTTTTGTCTGGATAACTTGTCTATTGTCAAGTGTAGGGTATTCAGGTCACCCACTACCCCTGTAAGGGTTAATATGATTTTAGCTGTAATAGTGTTTCTTTTATGAATTTGAGTGCCCTTGGGTTTGGTGCACAACTGTTTATAATTGTAACTTTAATGAGATTGTAGTATTTCCCCATATCTCTTCTAATGATTTTTGAAGTCTATTTTGTCAGACATTAAAATAGCTACCCTTGGCTTGCTTCTTGATTCTATTTTATTGTAATACTTTTTTTTTTAATCCTTTTTCCCTAAGGTAATATCTGTTCTTGATGGTGAGGTGTGTTTCTTGGATGTGGAATAAAGATGGATCCTGTTTTCCAATTCCATTTGATAATCTATGTCTTTTTATGGGGAAATTTAGATCATTAGTATTGAGAGTTATTAGTGTTTATTACTTCTACTATTTTGTTGCTGCAGTGTGCCCCTATCCCATGACTAGCTGTTTTGGAATTATTTATTCCTTGTATCTTCTTAGGTTAATGTTTTCCTTCTAGCAAGTTATGTAGAAATGGATCAATGAGCAGAAATTGCATAAATTTGTTTTTGTAATGAAAAGTTTTTCTTTCTCTGTCAATTGTAATAGATAGTTTTGCTGGGTATAATAGATGAGGCTGACATCTGTGACATCTCACAGATGAATTCTATCCAGGCTCCTCTGACTTTTAGAATCCTCATTGAAAAGTCAGCTGTTATCTTAGTTAAGGTTTTAGTGCTGTGAACAGACACCATGACCAAGGCAATTCTTATAAGGACAACATTTAACTGGGACTGACTTACAGGTTCAGGTTCAGTCCATTATCATCAAGCCAGGAACATGACAACACCCAGGCAGGCACAGTGCAGGAGATGCTGAGAGTTCTACATCTTCATCTGAAGGCTACTAGCAGAATACTGACTTCCAGGCAGCTAGGATGAGGGTCATAAAGCCCATATCCTAGTGTCATGTCTACTCCAAAAAGGCCACACCTACTCAAACAGGGCCACACATTCACCTACTCAAACAGGGCTAGTACTCCCTGGACCCAGCATATACAAACCATCACAGCTGTTATTCTAATGGGCCTGCTTTATGTCTTTTGATTTTTTCCCCTTACAGCTTTTAATACCCTTTTTATTTGCATACTTAGTGTTTTAATTATTATGTATCATGGGGAATTTTCTTTTGGTCCTATCTATTTGGTGTTCTGCATGCCTCTTACTCCTTGATAAGCATCTTTCTTTTTGAAGGGACTCTGGCCATCTCAAGTGTGGTGACAATCAAGTGTGGTGAGCATAGCTCTGACAGGCCTTGCCATTCTCTCAGATTCCCTCTGCCTTCCTAAGAAAAGCAACAAACAAACAAATTAAATTACATTCCTAAAGCTAGCCACCAAGGTCTATTCCCTTATTTGGTCATTTCCTTCTCCTACGACTGACCACCAAGGGCCAGCTAACAAAGTATTGAAGTCCAGAATTTAAAAGTCCCCTGTGGCTCACATGTGCAATTAAAATTAAACACCTCATCCTAACACAGGGTTTCCCCCTGTACCTTTATAAACCACCATTTTCTTATGTACAACCTCTGTCTACTCTCTAGTCAGAGGCAATCCTTTGTCCTCCTGCACAAATAATCCCCTCCTCCCTCTCCCTTTCCCCTTTTCCCCTCTCTCTTTTGTTCCCTTCCCCCTCTCCCTCTTCCTGTATCTCCTGTCTTGGTCCCTTATTCCTGCCCTCTGTCCTCTGGGGCAAATAAATTTCCTTTGTATGAGAGCTTGGTCTGAGAACTTGGTCTTGGGGGTCCTGAGCCAATACTTTCCCTTTTGCTTTTGACTGGGGAAACACTTCCTTCTTGATTTTTCTTTTCTGTGCCTTTGACCTATGTTCTTCTCCTTCCTCAACACCTATCATTCATAGGTTTGGTGTTTTTTTTTTTCAGTGTCCCAGATTTCTGGATGTTTCCTGCCTAGATTTTTTTTTTAGATTTAATATTTCTTTGACCTAGCTATCTGTTTCTTCTGTTTCTTCTTCCTTGTCTTTAAGACCTGAAATTCTTTCTTTTATGTCTTTTCTTTCTTTTGTGGTATTTTGTTTTGTGAGGCCTTCGGAGGCTTTTGTTTGAACTCCTGAGTTTTCCTTCCTAATTTTATTTCAGTTGAATTTTCTTTAGGGGTTCTATTTCCTTGTTAAAATCTACTTTTGTCTCTTGATTTTTTTTTCTTCATTATTTCATTGAAAAGATGGTGGTTTCTCTTTAAGATCCTCAAACATATTCATAATTACTATTTTGAAGCCCTTATCTTGTGTTTTGGCTGAATTGCTTTTCTTGAGGCAGTAAGGTTTCTGGCTTCTGGAGGTGGTTATTGTTTTAGTTGTTCATATTTGTGTATTTGCTGGCCTCCAGGCATCTGAAGTTACACTGGGTGAGGTGCTTGTTGGTGTAGACATTGACTTCATCTTTGTTTGGTAGGTGTTCTGTTGTCGTCGACCGTTCTGGGTCCTATCTAAGTGTGGCAGCTATGGGATCCCTGGTTCCCAGTCTGTGGTTCTCACAGGTTACTCCATCAGGAAGCCCCTGCTTGAAGTCTCATTGCAGAGCTGCTGTAAAGCCAAGAGAGTCTCAGTACTCAGAAAAATCAAAGCACTAGCTAAATTCAAAAAGAAAGTGGACTGGTCCCACACCTAGCCTGGGAGATTATGTTCTATCTTAGGGATGCTGCTGCCCCTCTAGAAAGCATCCTCGGGATAATTTCCAAACGTGTGAAGTGACATTTACTGTAGGAGCTCTGAGACTTGATGATCAAAAGGAAATCTATTTCCTGGAGCCAGTATCACAGGCTCATCTTCCAGAAGCAGGGGGTTGGGTGTGGGGGTCTCACATTGCACCTTTCTGCCGCATGGTTTAAACCATGAAGGCTCCAAGAGCATCCAGGGAAAATTAGCTCCAGACCTCCTGTGGTGCAATTACTCCTCTGACACCTTTAAGCCCAAAGAATTAGCATGCCCTGCCAGGGAGTCTGCTGACTGCTCATTAGCAATTGCACTCGCAACTTTAGAGGAATTAATTTTCCATTTTGACCTGTGAGTTCCAATCAATGTTAGCATTAATCAAATGCTGGGTGAATTACAGACACACTTTTCTTTATGCCACCTGCCTGCGGCAGGGGTGAGAGGTGGCCCAAGTGTGATAGCCAAAAGGCAGATTCCTTTGCCTCTGGTCTTAGCTGGAGGAGCACCGCACAGTAGGAGGAAACTTTGTTAATGGAGCGGGATGGGGAACCAAGAGACATAAAAGTCAGCAACCAGAGAAACCCCACACACATTCCTCTGATTTCATCACAACAAAGCTTTACAAGACACAGAGCCACGGAAGCAGCGGGTGTACAGCAGGACTCTGGGAAGGATCAAGGTAGAGTCCAAGAGATTAATCCTTTCTTCTGTCCTGTTTCACCTCCCTGTAAACGGAGGGGGAGGTGGAGCGGAAACAGAGCCCCTTTGGCGACAGAAGCTGCCTCCGGAAAATGCCTTGAAACAGAATCAACAAGATTGACGTGCCGGCAGGCAGGTAACAGCTTTGAAAGAGAAAGAAATATCAGAAGATCTACGCCAGTTGTTTTTTTTTTTTTTTTTTAACTAAATGGGGAAGGTGGGGAGCAGTCAAAGAGGATCTGTTGTAATTACTCAGAGAGGAAGTCCCCAATGAACCTGAAAACAAAGCTCCGAAGCAAACGAAAGAAGTGAAATTCAAAGTACTGTTTATGTAACCTTAGGGGTTGTACACAGAGGACTCACACAGCCTGAACCCAGCAAGGAAGGAAGAGGGGCTGGTTGAACATGAAGAGGGGGTTTGGCAGAGGGTCAAAGAGAGTGAACGGATGTGGGGGGGGTAGGAGAACCGAGTGGGCAAAGCTTTTATGTTAAAAGAAATTTAACAAAACTCAAAGCCTGATTGCTGAAGAGAGGTGGAGTGGGTGGAGAGCTGGGGGCAGAGGGTTGGCAAGGTAATACTGCCTTAGCCTATCATGCGTCCCAGACAGAGTTTGTACTGCCAATCTGGGCCCCCCGAGGTCTGCAGTCCAGGCATGAAGCCAGCGTTACTGTGCCCAGGCCTATTGCCACCACCTGATGCCACTAGGCCAAGATAGAGGTGAGTCTACTACAGAAAACACCCAAGCCAGACTGTGTATCCCTTCCACGTGTTCTCAGTGCCACACTGCCAAAACTGCCAGGGAGCCTTCCTGGAGTACTCCATGTGACTGAGTCTGCTCTGGTCTCCCCCAGAGTCATTAGTTGAAACTCAATCCCTAGGATGGTGGCTACAGGGTCTTTAGCAAAAGTAACAAGAGCACAAAAGAGCCCATCTCCCGTCTTTTATTTTGTCTGGCATTTCTGTCTCCTGCCACCCGAAAACTGTGCCAGAAGCCACAACAAAAAGAAAGGCCTCCTAGATGTGGAACAGTACTTTCTGAAGCATCGTGCCCAGGGACCATGATGCACCAAAATAGGCATGAGATAAATGCTGGCTGAATGGATAAGAGGATAAGCCTCAAGAGAACAGAAGGCTGAGGCCACTCAGCTTGAGGGAAGGGGCATCACACACCTACTGGAGCCAACATAGCCTCCCCTGTGTGATGACTGGACCATTGGAAACGAGACTGAAAGCTTGCACTGATGAGGAAGGTGGTCTGGTGGGAGCATCTCTTAATTGCCCCAGGTAGGAAAGGAGAAGCAACAGGGAAGACATTCTGGGTCAGGTGGTTGTAGTGCAGCTACCATGGCATTACTTCCGGGGCCTGATGATGTCAAGTGGACCCTCAGGCTGGGCCTGCATGAATTTGTATCTACTGCTTAAGAAAAGTTTTTACCTTGGCAGGGGTTGAGAGTCACCACTGGACTGCTTGCTCCACGGGGTTCCCACAGCCATGTTAGTCACCCTTTGGGAAAGCGGTGGCATATAATGAGGGTTTTCGGTGTTAGTTATATCTGGGCATCTTCCTGCTCTCTGTGAAATTGCTCCATCGAGTTGTTAAAAGGCACTCTGAGGAGTGGAAAGGCTGCTGGCCGTTCATGTAAGGTCCCCAGGATCTGTGGTTCTGGGGTGGAGAGAGAATATGAGAGAATAAGAACAAAGGAGTTGGCACTGGAGAGATGGCTCAGCGGTTAAGAGCAGTGGCTGCTCTTCCAGAGGTCCTGAGTTCAATTCCCAGCAACTGCATGGTTGCTTATAACCCTCTGTAATAGAATCTGATACCCTCTGATAGTATGTCTGAAGAGACAGACAGTGAACTCACATGCATAAAATAAATTAAGTCTTTTTTAAAAAAGAAAAAGAAGAACAAAGGAGTCCAAGGCTACTGTGAACAGAAATACAGTCATCTGCCTTAAGCCACTCTGCCTGGAAGGAGGGAAGGCCTAAACAAGTCATTGTAATCCAAATCAAGGTAATCAAGTCAGTACACTTATTTTCTGATAGCCACTAACCCCAAGAGCTGCTCGTAGATAGCGTGTAGCTGGGAGGTAGGAGTGATGGCCAATGGAGTCTTTTAATGGCTATCGAAACGCTGATGTCGTTCACAGCATCAACTGTCCTCCATCTTAGTCTGTCCTGAGATGTCATGCCAGAACTCCTAAACTTGACTTATAAAGAACAGCATTCCATTCCTTACAGTACTGAAGCCCGAGAGGAAGGCACTGGCACCTACTGGTGACCTTTGACTGTGACTCCTATGGCAGGAGGCAGAAAGGCAGGAGACTGGCTGACAGAGCAAGAAGAGCTGACACTTTTCAAACTAACCCATGCTTGCAAAATGGACACTGAGGACAGATCCCACTCTGACCACCTCTTAACAGCCACTAGGAAAGTCACCCCTCCATGGAAAAGGCATGTCAATACTCAACACCACAGAGGGATACACATCCAGGCCATAAACTTGGGGTGGGGGCCGTACACTGAAATCAGAGCGCACCCCCAACCTCAATGACAGATGCTTAAGGGGTTTTAAAGTGAGGATAATTGAACTAAAAAAATGTATGAGGTGGGGCTGGAGAGATTGCTCGGAGGTTATAAATGGCTCTTGGAGAGAACCCATTCCCAATACCCACATTCAACCACCATAACCCCAGTGTCAGGGGATCTAATACCCTCTTCTGCACTCTATGGAACATGAAAGCAAAACACCTGCCACACACATTTTTAAAAATCAGCAAAACAACAAAAATGGTGGAAAATGCATAGACTATAGGAAGACATGAGAAGAACTGGCTACATGTTGGGGTTCATGGTGTCATCCTGGGTGGAGCAGCAAGTGACTCTGCAGGAGGGAGATGGTCAGACCCTGGTGGGGAAAGCCAGAGGCAGGTGGACAGGGGCTAGCATCTCAGTACAGCGATGAGTGCCTCGCCACCTTCCACGGCCCTGCTCTGGCCTTGTGCTTCCTATTAGCAAGACAGCTCGGGTGTTAAACTGGGGCCTATCCATCAAAACCCAAACACTGTTGGGAAAGCCTTCGGCGTTTCCTCTCCTTGGTGGACAGGACTTGATGGGGGCACAGTCCAGTTACCCTATTGGTGATATACCTGCAAATGAAAGCTCTGGAAAGACAGGAGATGTGGAGTCAGGGAGTGTGTGTGTTGTGCTCCCGTGGACATGAGTGTGCACAGATGGGATAGCCACTCCTACTGCCTCCCTAGGAGTCCAGCCCTCAGCACAGGGCTTACTTATTAGCAATATCAACACTAGCAGATTCCACTCCTCTACCCATCCACATCAGTGCCCAGTATCCTAGGAAGTCTGTTGCCACCAACAGTAATGCGACCCAACCCCTGGGTCTCATAATCAGGAGGACGTAGTGGACTAGGAGCTCCTATTTCTTGATCTGCCATCCCATAGGCTTCTTTAACATGTGGTTCCACTGAGGAAGAAAATTACTTTTGTCTTCAAAATCCTTTCTTTCCTTGTGGCTTTATCAGTTTCTGCCTCAAGGCCCCTGGAGGAAGACAGTGTCTCAGGCTCCCGTCTGAGTCAGGACTGCCTACCACACTTCAGCATGAGGAAACTTCATCTGTAGGCAGGCAGGATATCTAAGACACTTGTGATATCCAACATTTTACAGTGATAATCACTCTACAGTGATGGGACAGAACATTAAGAAGCCATGTAAGCGGGGTTGGGGATTTAGCTCAATGGTAGAGCGCTTGCCTAGGAAGCACGAGGCCTTGGGTTCGGTCCCCAGCTCCGAAAAAAAGAAAAGAAAAAAAAAAGAAGCCATGTAAGCTCAAACACACATGGGAAACCTACGGAAAGTGCTTTCTAGTGTGGGAAGTACGCACAGTAGCATAGACGCGGTAGCAGAAGGGGGGGATGATATCAGAGAGAGGTAGAGCTACAGGCCTAAAACATTTGCCATCCTGTCATGCTGAGAACTGTTCTAACGTGGTTGGCAACCCCAACTGGACAACTGTTGAAATACGGTCCTGAGCTGAAGCTGACTGTCCACAGGTGAATTTGACCATCCCTCCCCAACCCTAGCCCCTCCCCAGAGATGCCAAGCTGGAGGGTGTAGGGAACAATATTGAGGAGACTTTAAAAAATGTATCTGAGCCTTTGACCTGGGGTCTCAACATGTTTTTTAAAGATTTGTTGACTTTATGCGTATGCGTGCTTTCTTTGCATATATACCCACATGTCAGAAGAGGTCATCAGATCCCATTACAGATGGCTGGGAGCTACCATGTGGTTGCTGGGATTTGAACTCAGGACCTCTGGAAGAGCAGGCAGTGCTCTTAACCTCTGCTCCATCTTTCTAGCCCTGAAAAGGATGGCTTTTTATTCTATAAAAACATAAACAAATTACGAATTCACGGTAACCTTCTTGAAATCAACAACACAATTTTAGAAGTAAAAACCAGACTTGCAAAATAGAAACCATTACCTTGAAGACTAGAGGGGAAGCAGAAAGTAGAAACAAAATGACATTATTAGCAGTTGTTCCCGGGTTGGGGATTTAGCTCAGTGGTAGAGCACTTGCCTAGCAAGCGCAAGGCCCTGGGTTTGGTCCACAGCTCTGAAAAAAAAGAAAAAAACAAAAAACAGTTGTTCCCAGTGACAACCATGGTGACAGTGTCAGCTCACAGCAGAACATTGCTTAACACCTTGGTCCAGCAATTTAATTTTCTCCTTCTCCTTTGTACACACCAGCCTTTTACGACTAGCATGGATTGTTATGGGAAAGAGATATTTCTGTTCTCTAGGGTTCTCTTTATTCATTTGTATTTCTGCAGTGGGAATGACATATAAGGTTTTCCCATGAAGCAAGGCATTTGACCCATGGCAGAGTGCACCTACTGTTGAGTGAGGGGCATTCTTGTTATAGACCAAGGAGAAATGGAGAGAGGAAGCACAAGTCTGTTCATGGATGCATTGTGGATGTCAATCTGTGTGTTCTAAACTTGTAAAACAGAAGTAGAGAAAGATAATCTTGGACTGACAGATACTACTGTGCCTCGTTTGGTTGGGACCTTAAAGAGTTAGGAGAATCTGAAAGCTTTTTAACCTCTTCAAAGAAGATGATGTCCACCAATAAATTGTCAGAAAGCCCTTAAAAAAGAAGGTAAGAAGCCAAGGACCAAAGCACCCAAGTTTCAGCATCTTGTTATTCCATGTGTCCTATAACACAAATGCCAACGTATTGCTCTGAAGAAAAAATGCTCTAAGAAAAACAAGGAGGAGGCTACAGAATAAGCTAAACTTTTGACCAAGAGAATGAAGGAAGTCAAAGAAAAGCACAAGGAACAGATGGCCAAGAGATGTAGGCTGTCCTCACTGAGAGTTTCTACTTCTGAGTCCAGTCAAAAATAAATCTTTAAGAGTAACAAATAGGGGCTGGGGATTTAGCTCAGTGGTTAGAGTGCTTACCTAGGAAGCGCAAGGCCCTGGGTTTGGTCCCCAGCTCCGAAAAAAAGAACCAAAAAAAAAAAAAAAAGAGTAACAAATAAATAACCATACCTTGAAAAAATCAAAACAAACAACAAAAAAACAATAACATCAAAATAAAAACAATGCAAGCTATCCTCTACAACTCACACTTTTTTCCATTCTCTCTCTCCCTCTTCCTCCCTTACTCCCTCATCTAGATAGATAGATAAATAGATAGATAGCAATATAGATAGATATAGAGAGATATAAATATAGATATATGATATATATGTAATATATATCATATATATATATTAGCTGAATGGATTTAAAGAAACAGAACATGTGTGTCTGCTGTCTACAAGAAACTCACCTCAGCTTTACAGATGGGCACAGCCCACCCTATCTACTGGATTCAATAAAGAGTACAAACATTGAAAAGAGCACAAGCTAAAATGAAGATGGATTTGAAACACTCAGGAGAAAGCTAACAACTAGAAGAGATCAAGCAGGAGACAGATAAGGACTCAAAGATAAAAGTTGAGAATTTAAACAAAATAAGCAAAGAAAATGGAAACAAAATTTTATGCACAGAATAGCTACATTTAGAAAATGCGGGGCATCCCCAAAGATAAAAACTTCAAATTAGGGCTGGAGAGATGGCTCAGAGGTTAGAGCACTGACTGCTCTTCCAGAGGTCCTGAGTTCAATTCCCAGCAACCACATGGTGGCTCACAACTGTCTGTTATGGGATCTGATGCCCTCTTCTGGCATGCAGGTGTACATGCAGGCAGAAAGCTGTATGATGTATACATAATAAATAAATGTTTAAAAAAAACTTCAAATTACAGGCATAGAAGAGGGAGAATAATTTTAGGTTAATGACACAAATCAAATTTAAGCAATATTATAGAAAAATCTGCCCCCAACCAAGCAAAAACATACACATACAAATACGAGAATCACGGAAAACCCCAATTAAACAAGACCAAAAAAGAAACACCACAGCATATTATAAGCAAAACAGTAAGACATGATATGGAAAGCTGTAAGAGAAAAACATAAGTCATGTATAAAGGAAAGCCAATAAGAATAATACTTAATTTCTCAATGGCAGCTCTAAAAGTCAAGAAATCCTGGAGCAATATATGCCAAGTGCTAAAATACCACAACCACCAACTGGACTACTATACCCAACAAAACTATTCACCATAGTTGAAAAAGAAAGATTTTTCTATGATCCAAATAATCTTTTTTTTTAAATAATATCAAACAGGGCTGGAGAGATGGCTCAGCGGTTAAGAGCACTGACTGCTCTTCCAGAGGTCCTGAGTTCAAATCTCAGCAACCACATGGTGGCTCACAACCATCTGTAATGAGATCAGATGCCCTCTTCTGCTGTGTCTGAAGACAGCGACATAAATCATATATATATATATATATATGTATATATATATCAAACAACAACAAAAAAATCATTAAGCAGAATACTAGAAGCAGTATTTTGAACTGAAGATAGGAATATGAATAAATAAGAAACTCTAGAAAGAAAATAAATGTATAATTTAAACCAGAATACCATGAGAAGTTCTTCGGCACATTTCTCTTTTCAAAGTCAAGTCATGATAAGCAAGACCAGCAAAGCATTGCACTGTGTAGCAATGCAAGCTACACTTTCACTGTCTGTGGGATTCTATATTCTTTTCAAACATCGAAAATCCTCTCAAGCATCAGCTCCAGCAACACATCACATACCTTCTCACAAGACAGCTTCCACAGAACCATCACATGACACAACTGAAACCAGAAATTTCCTCAATAACTATGTTCAAACAACAGGAAGAAGAGGAGAAGGTGGAGGAGGAGGAGGAAAAGGAGGGGGAGGAGGAGGAGGAGGAGGAGGAGGAGGAGGAGGAGGAGGAGGAGGAGGAGGAGGAGGAAGAGGAGGAAGAGGAGGAAGAGGAGGAAGAGGAGGAGGAGGAGGAGGAGGAGGAGGAGGAAGAAGAAGAAGAAGAAGAAGAAGAAGAAGAAGAAGAAGAAGAAGAAGAAGAAGAAGAAGAAGAAGAAGAAGAAGCAGAAGAAGAAGCAGAAGAAGAAAGAGCTGAATTAGATAAGGACATCAATCCAAGCTATGACTGTTGAATTCAGTTAAGAGATAGAATTGCTGAAGAAAAGCCAAAGTGAAATGATTCTGGAAATTGAAAACCTAATAAGCCAAATAGTAACTTCAATGGAAAAATCTCCCCAACACCATGGATTGTTTGGAAAGCAAAGTCAGGACTCCAAGACAAGGTAAAGGAATTGAACTGCTAGGGGTTGGGGATTTAGCTCAGTGGTAGAGCGCTTGCCTAGCAAGTGCAAGGCCCTGGGTTCGGTCCCCAGCTCCAAAAAAAAAAAAAAAAAAAAAAAGGAATTGAACTGCTCTGTAGAGCTCAATGAGAATTTTTTTAAAATATATGAAAACCTAACATACAAATTATAGGCACAGGAGAAGAACACTACAATGAAGGTATGGAGAAAATTCTCAACACAACCAAAGGAGGAAATGTCTCAAACCTAAAGAAAGGGATGCCCATCTGAGTTCAAGAGGCCTACTGAACTCCAAATAGCTGGGACCAGAAAAGAAACTCCCCATGATATATTATAGCTAAAACATTGAAACGTAGAATACAGAAGAGGCATTGAATGTTGTTATAGAGAAAGGTCAAGTAACCTCTAAAGGCAGGTCTGTCAGAATAACACCTGAATTTTTTTGACAGAAACTTTAAAAATGAGAATGGCCTGGAAAAAATGCTTTCTAACTTCAAAAGACCACAGTGATTGACGAAGCACAATACCATTAAAACTGAAAAAGAAATAAAATTTTTCTGTGATAAAAACAAGTTAAAGTAATGGATGACCACTAAGCCACCTCAACAGAAGATATTAGTAGGAATATTTCAGTCTGAAGGAAAGAATAGACACACTTGAGATATCATAAGAAATAAATAATCAGTGCAGGACAGTTAATCAAAGAAAGTCTAAAAACACAAAATGACAAAATAACAGGAATTAAACCATTTTCAATGATAATTTCTAATATTTGTGGATTTAATTCATATTTAAAAGACACAAACTAAGCTATGTGTGGTAGAAAATAACTTTAATTCTAGCACTTGGAGGTAGAGTCAGGTGGATCTCTGTGAGTCTGAAGCCAGCCTGGTCCACATAGAGAGCTCCAGGCCAGTCAGAGCTATATGAGATCTTGTCTCAAAGTTAAGACACAGATTAGTAGATTGGATTTGTTGCCCTCAAACAGCATATATCAGTATCAGTGATAAAAACTACCCTATGGTAAAAGGATAAAAGAAGTTTTCCAAGAAAATATAACTAACAATGGCATAGCTCTTCTAATTTCAGACAAAGTAGACTTTAAGCCAGAAGTAATCAGAAGAGGTAAGGTACACTTCTGCAATGGTTTGAATAGGAATGGCACCATAGAATCATGTGTTTGAATGCATGGCCCTTAGGGAGTGGCATTATTAGGAGGTATGGCCTTATTGGAGTAGGTATGTGTCACTATGGGAGCGAGCTTTGAGGTCTTAGTTAGGGTTTTTATTGCTTTGACAAAACTCCATGACCAAAAATCAAGTTGAAGAGGAAAGGGTTTATTCAGCTTACACTTATGTATTGCTATTCATCACTGAAAGAAGTCAGGGCAGGAACACAAATGGGGCAGGACCCTGGAGGCAGGAGCTGATGCACAGGCCCTGTGGAATCCTATTTTGTAAATCTATTAAAGAAAATTATTTTTAAGTCCAAATAGAGAAACTGCATGAGTAGATAATGTTCCTCCCAAAAGCCAAACGTTATTAAATGAAAATCCCGGTACCAAGTATATTTATCTATGATCTGTTTGGCCAGCAAGGCTCCAGAGGGCCCCATCAGTGCAGGCCATAGCCAATGTCCTTGGATGTCCACCCACTAGTAGGCCCTGAAGAAGCCACACACACAAGTTGTGTGACACTGAGGTGGGGAAGCCTGGCCTGAGCTGTAAGGTTGCCTTCCTGCTGGGCAGATTGCATAGCGCCATGTAGGCTATACTGGTGGACAAAGTCACCAACAGCCTGCAGTCACCTGAGAGGAAAGCCTCACGTGAGAAGCTGCCTGGAGCACATTGTCCTCAGCACATCCGTGGGGACTCTCTTGATTATTAATTGATGGAGGAGGAGCCATCCCACTCTTGAAGGTCTTGACATTTCTAGGCAGGTGACCCTGCACATTTATAAAAGAGCTAATTATGAGCCAGAGAGTGGTCCGGGAAAGTGGTAGTTCCTCCATGTTTCTACTTCAAGCTCCCACTTCAAATAAATCCTTTTGTCCTCTAAATTGCTTTCAGTCTCCGTGTTTTATTACAGTAACAGAAAGGAAACCGAAAAAAAGTGAATATTAACTATCCTGTGGCCAGCGAGGCCCTGGGTGGAAGCTCTGGTCGAATGGTGTGTGATTAGGGAACAGGGACAGTAGGAGCCAAGACATACTAAACTTAACATAGTAGAGGAAAAATCTAGTTCCCTAGGCAACAGGGATAACCAAGATACCTGAGCCTACTTCCTTGTCCTAACCCAAAGTCACATCCTGGCCTGAAGCCTGCTTCTTTCTTCTGGCCCAATGTCAAATTCCTGACAAGTTTCTAGCAGTGGCCCCAAAATCTCTCTCTCTCTACACATCATCTTTCAGACAAAGCAGCAGCCTACAGAATAGGGGAAACCCATTACCAATTGTACATCTGATTGAAGGTTAGTACCTACAAATATACAAAGAACTAAAAAACTGAACATCGAAAAAAGATTTAAAAATTGGGTACAGAACTAAGCAGAGGATCTGGGAAGATGACACACAAGTGACCAGGAAACACTTATCTGTATAGCCACCGTGGACGTCAGTGTGGAGGTTCCTCAGAAAGCTGAAAATCAATCTACTTCAAGACCCAGCTATACCACTCTGGGATATATATCCAAGAACTCTACACCCCACTGCTTGCTCATCCCTGCTCTATCAGCATAGCCAATTGGAAACAGTTCAGACAGCCACCAGGGATGTGTGCATAATAAAAACATGGTACATTTGCACAATGGAACATTGTTGAGCAGTTTAAAAAAAATGAAAATTGTAGGTAAATGGTTGGAACTAGAAAAAAAAAACCATTCTGAGTGAGGTAACTCAGACCTCAACAGACAAATGCTGTATTTTCTCTTACACGCAGATGTTAGCTTTTAAGCTTTGATATGTGTCTTTCAATCTGGATAACCACAGAGGTTAGGAACCTGGAAGGGGTCAGGGTCAGGTAAGAGGATCTCTCAAGGAAGAAAAGGTAGAATAGAATGTTATGGAGCACATGGGGATGTGGAATGGAAGGATTAAATGAAGAGGACATTAGGAGTTAAAGATGAAAATGGAAATATGAGAAGGGACAAAGAACACTAAAGGTCTTTTTCAGTGATCATATGGAAAGCGATTACTGCAGGAGCTTCCTAAAACATACATGTACATGAGAAGACTTTAACAAAGCCCCCAGTTAGACATCTTATGCCACCAAGTAAAAGCCTCAGTGCAGGAAATGGGTTACATCTTGTTGAGTCATTGAACAAAAGGGTCGCATGGAAACCTCACAAACATCTCGGGGGGCTGTTGCCAAGGACATTGGTTACCCTCCATAACCATGATATCGAGGCCTTATATCTGCAAGTAACACTGGACTAGCAGTCGTGGTACTGGAAGTTACTTTCCATGCTGCTGGAGGAGAAACTTCACCATCAATATCACCCAGCCACAAAGCCTGTGACCTACAGCAGCTGACAAGACATACCAGAACGTTTAATTGGATTTAAGGCCCACTCCATGAGGTGGAAGCCATAACTGACTAAAATGTACAAAAGAGCCTGAGACTAGATAGTGCATTGGTCCAGAGGAAAACCTACAGCTATTATTCTACTAAAGGAATAAAACAATAAAATGAATTCTAATGACATATTGTTATATTTATAGATCATCACCTTGTTCATCCCTCATCAGAGAAATTTCTTCTTGCAATAACGCAGAGGCCACAAGTGGACAACGTTCAGAGAATGAGACTTTGAAAGCTCTCAGTTCTAAATGTGATATCTTCATCAAACCCCTCCGTGAGGTCACAGGGACCCATGTGGAGAAGAGACAGAAAGACTGTAAGAGCTAGAGAGGTGGGGGATGACTGCAAAGAAACATCTTCCAAATACAACTGCTGATGTGCAGTTAATGCACCATGAACTCTAAGATACTATATCACCATGCACAAGATATGCACAGGTCCAGATTAGATGGGGCATCAACACTGGGACAGGGAAGGGAAAGCAGGATCCTAATCCTAACCAATAAGCTATCTTGAGTTGATACCCATTGGAAAAGTGAAAATCAGTTTGTTCCAACAGAGTGTCACTGGGTTTATGAACCATACTCCAGGTAGGTGCCTTATGCCCATGTAATAGCTGGCCAACTCAAAATGAAATCCACTAATTTTTGTAGATTTTTCATTTCATCTTGTCATTCTTGTCTTATTTATTTTTGTTTATTTGTTGGATTTTTGTTTTGTTTCATTTTTGTTTTGTTGTTTTTTGATTTTGGTTTCTGGTTTTTGTGGGTTTTTATAGAAAAGGGGGAAGGGAAAATAGAGTCGAATGAGTAAGGAAATGGGGAAGACCCGGGAGACATTGGAGTAGTGAAAACATGAGCAAATATATGGGAAAAGTTTTAATAAAATTTTAATTAAAAGTATACATATATCTATGTAACTGATAAAACATCAATTTTCTCTGGTGCTGGAGTTTCGCCTGTCTATTAGCAGTACATACTAAGTTTTGCCCTTAAGACGCCTGCATTCTAGCAAGCTTGTTCTGCTTTCGGTAAAACTAGAATGTCTCTGTTATTCAAGGGTGGAAACAAAGTAACAGTGACTTACTGTTTAACTTAAAACTTCAGTTTACGGGGTTGGGGATTTAGCTCAGTGGTAGAGCGCTTGCCTAGCAATCGCAAGGCCCTGGGTTCCGTCCCCAGCTCCAAAAAACAAACAAACAAACAAAAAAACTTCAGTTTATATTGGAATGTGAATGGCAAAAGCCGCTGGGAATAAAGGAAAGATTGGCTTTCACTTTGCAACATTAATACGTTGAAAGTGACATGAGTGTGTTAAAGAACGTCTTTACTTTTTAGCTTCTTCAGAGCTCACGGTCCCTGCTATTCTACTGATGTACCTGTACATTTTCCAACTGTCAGTAACCCAAGTATCCTGAGATAGCCCATGAAATTCTCAGAACTGTGCTATAATTGAATCTTCCAGTTTTATGTGCTGATAAAGTGCATTTTTATAAAATTCTGCTGAGAATTTTGACTTCCACTAGGAAAATGTCAAGGTGCCCCGAGTGGCTCATTCTGTGGTGTGGCTGGGCTCCCTCTGCCCTCCTTCCTACTCATCTGTAGACAAATTGATTACCTGTGAGTGTGAAAAAAAATGGTGGCTTTGTTTTGCTTCTGTTTTTGGCGAATAAGACGACACAAAAGGGATGTTCGTTTCTAGTCATTCCAGTGAAAATTCTGTTATTAACACAAGCAGAGGTCTCTGCTGAGACCAAACTTCTCTACCCCCTCTGGGTCCCCTTCACACAGAAACTTTGCCAAACTGGAGAAGGCCAAAGGCATCCCGCCTGCCATACATTGTGGGACTTTTTCAGAAAAGCTGCCCTGGACCTGCTGGACAGCAGGGAACCTTTCCTGGACTCAGGGCAGCAGTAAATGACTCCGGGTTGGATATTAACCTGGGAGTCCTCCTGGCCTCATTCTTTGTAAATCCTAAAGGCTGTAGGTACATGCTGTGTAACTGGAAGTTCTGGATATTGTAAGACCGTATTTCCTGTGGAGTTGTGTTTCCAAGGCAACAGACCTGTATCTTATCTGATACGGAGACAAAGAGAGACAGAGAGAAGCTAAGAGGGACAGAGAGAGATTGGAAGATTGAGAGATTTATTACTATGGCTTCCAGACTTATAGTAGATATAGGTAGGTAGTCTAACAGTGGCTACCTCACAACGGAGTGACCAAGAATCCAGTAGCTGTTCAGTCTATGAGACGGGATGCTTCAGCAGTCCCAATATGGCACCTAGAATCCGCTAGTCCTGGAGGATTCCTAAGGAGATACTGGTCTTCAGTCTATGCTGAAATCCAAAACAGTAGACTCTAATATTAGCAATGCAGTACCTCTGAGCAAGATCCCAGAGAGCAAAGGCAAGCAGGCAAAAAGCAAAAGCTTCCTTCTTCACACCTTCTGTATGGGCAGCCATCAGAAGGATTTTGGATGGGTCTTCCCATGTCAAATAATGCAGGACAGGAGTGTCCCCTGCTTTGGTTTTACTAGTTACCAGGGGCCATCAGACTGACAACCAAGATCAGCTGCCACAAGGGTAACTCCAGTGCTACACACTCTCTCTGCTTTGTTCAGCCAGCTACACAAGCAGGACAGAGGAGTCCCAGTCTGCCAGGCTGAAGTCGGCTGCTAAGATCTGAGTGGTGTTTACCTGTCACCCTGAAAGTTATGGTAATGACAGAAAGCTTGAGAGGCGAGGTGTTTGCAGAAGCATCATTGTGGTGCTGGAGGCTGGAGCTGGAGGCTGAAGCTGGATTCATTAGAGAAGTCAAGTTACTGGCCTAAGAACTGGCTGTCTTCATGTTCAGTTGGTGCCAGGAGGCAAACGGTGCTAAGACATTGTAGTGGCTATTCCTGGTTGTCAACTTGACTATCTCTGGAATGAACTACAGTCCAGAATGGAAGGCTCACCTTCGATCCTGATCTTGAGGCTGGGAGCTACAAGTTTCTGACCTGGATCTTGGTATGGAGGTCTTGAGGCATAGTGGCTATGAATCCCAGGAGCTTAAGGCAAGGAGATCTCTGAGTTCAAGGTCACCTGGGACAAAGCAAGTCCCAGACCCAGGCATGGTGGTACACACCTTTAGTCTCGAACACAACTTCTGCTGGAGATTTACATAAGGACATTGGAAGAAGGAAGAGTCTCTTTTGCCTGCCTGCCTGCCTGCCTCATGGGACTAAGCCACTTGGACTTTCTTTCACAGCTGCTGCTAATCATTGTTGGAGAGTTGGACCACAGACTGTAAGTCATCAACCAATTCTCTTACTATATAGAGACTGCCCATAAGTTCTGTGACCCTTGAGAACCCTGGCTAAGACAGACATGATATGCGTAAAAGTGCTCAGCAAAGCAAACTGTGCCAGGAAGAACTCAAAAAGGTTGCAAAGGCAACTGGCTCTGGCAAGTTGGAAGGGAGAGCAGCCACGGCAGTGATCTGTCAGTCAGTCTTCTTCCTCCTGTCACCAAACCAGTTCACAGTCCTAAAAACTAACTTCCCTAAAACCGTCTAACTCCAGTTCACACTATTAATGACTAATAGTTTTAGTTAGGGTTCCCATTGCTGTGAAGAGACACCATGACCACAGCAACTCTTATAAAAGTAAACATTTAATTGGGGCTGGCTTGCAGGTTCAGGGGTTCAGTCCATTATCATCAAGGTGGGAACAGGGCAGCATCCAGGCAGGTGTGGTACAGGAGGAGCTGAGAGTTCTACATCTTCATCTGAAGGCTGCTAGAAGACCATCTGTCTTCCAGGCAGCTAAGAGGAGGGTCCCAAAGCACATCCTACCCTGTGACACACTTCCTCCAACAAGGCCACACCTTGTAATAGTGCCACTCCCTGGGCCAAGCACATGCAAACCACTACAGCTCCTTAAAACCACCTAATTCTGCTGTTCGTTAGCTTTCTGTAACAGCTCTCCATGGGTCAGAGTCATGACTCTAGAACTAAGCTCCTCCAGGACAAAGCATATGTAACCCTCTCTTGTTCCTGGGGGGTTGTCACAGTATATTACAAGCCCCAAGTACCCAGTAAGTTCTTCCTGGATTATATTTTATTTATTTTATGTGTGTACACTGTCACTATCTTTAAACACACTAGAAGAGGGCATCTGACTCCATTACAGATGGTTGTGAGCCACCATGTGGTTGCTGGGAATTGAACTCAGGACCTCTGGAAGAGCAGTCAGTGCTCTCAACTGCTGAGCCATCTCTGCAATCCTTCTTCCTGAATTATATAAGAGGTCTGGAGCAAAATTGAGACCAGGGCCCTGGAAACACAGAACCACTACAATAGGTTATATCAAAGCCAGTTGTCCCAACACAATGAAAACGAGAGTGGGTAGAGAATATTACCCTCTAGACACACATGAGACAGAATCAGGCCATTCTCTCAGCTGAAGGAATATGGCACACAGCTGCCACTCTTACTGCTTTACTGCCAAAATGATTTTCCGCCTTTACAGAAGACTGTGCTAAGCTCAGCATCGCTTCAAACAGTCCTCACCTGTAAAGATCTAAGTACAACAAAGGCTTGCTAGCCACACTGAAAGCAAACAATAGCAATTTCCTTCACAGTGAATGATAGCTCTCTCCCTTGGTAAGGGAAGCTCACCTTTTTGTCATGGCGTGTTCTACTGTCCCACAATGCCTGCCATCCAGACACAACATCAACAGCTCTGCAGAGCTGCCAGGGTGGTTGTCCCAATTCAGGCAAATTTTGTCTGCTTCTTACACTGTTGAGATGTCTCTCCCAGGACTTCGTCTCATATCATACAGAGTAGAGTTGCTTGAGGCCCCATCTCCAGGAGACACACAGGTTCTAACATAAAGTCTTTGGTCAAAACCACAGCATTAAAGATGTCATTCATTCACTTACCTGTTGGAGAATGCATTGAGAACATGCTGTGTGCCGTGTTCCCTTAGTTCTGAGCTGAATCTATAAGTCAGCTTAGTTTCTACCAAGGTAATCTTACGGAGTGAATGATAGTTCACATTGCCCAGCACTTATGCCAAGGTTCAGCGAAGCCCTGTGTCTGACTCTCTACATCCACAGATTCTAGGCCCAAAGATTCAGAAAATGTTCTGACAAAAATCTGTATGTGCTGAGCATGTGCAGACCTGTCTTAGACCTGTCTTAGTTAGTGACTGCTGTGAAGAGACACCATGACCACAGCAACTCTTATAAAGGACATCATTTAATTGGGGCTGGCTTACAGTTTCAGAGGTTCAGTCCATTATCATCAAGGTGGGAGCATGGCAGCATCCAGGCAGGCCTGGTGCAGGAGGAGCTGAGAGTTCTACAGTTTCTCTGATGGCTGCTAGTGGAAGACTGGTTTCCAGGCAGCTAGGAGGAGGGTCTTAAAGTTCATACCCACAGTGACACACCTACTCCAACAAGGCCACATCTTCTCATAGTGCCATTCCCTGGGCCAAGTGTATACAAACCATCACAAGATGTTTTCTGGTTTTTTGGCTCCTGAGCATTAATAATATCTTGTCCTATTTAGATGGGTTTCCTCAATGCTAGTAAAGAAGTCAGGACAGTGGGCACTCACCTGGTACCAGGAGGGCTTTCAGAACTGGAGTATTACAAAATAGAAGTTTCACAGATAGAATGAATGAGGCGTACAGAAGAGAGGGGCCCAGAGGCGGAGAATGGTGCCACACTCCAACAGTCCTCACCAGTAAAGACATGAGTTCAACGGAGGCTTGTTATTTATTCTGAGAGCAAACGACAATAGCAAAAATTTAAAAAAAATCATTAACCTAAAAACAGATGGAAACCTCTCCCGGATCAGAGGAGCCCCTTCAGCTGCCACAGCATGCAGTCCTAGTCAGAGGCTGCTACAGTGCCTGGAACAGTGGGAAGGCCCTCTGCCCTCCCCCCCTCCTCCTCCAGCCCCCGCTCTCTCATCCACAGCTCCTCACACACCGTTGTCACACCAGACAGCCAAGGTTCTGAGTATCATTCCCCTTAAGGATCAGGCCTAAACTTGCCCGTCCTTGCAGTGAGAGTGACTCACCTCTCCAGTGACCCTCATTGTGTCACAGACAAGCCCTTTGCTCAGATTTCTGTTCCCCATTCTCTATCAAGTCCAGTTCTTTCTGGGATTGTTCTGTGGTGTCAAAGACCATGCCCTGGGGCTCTGTCTGGGGTGAGTGAGTCTTCTGCTTACTTCTGGTGCTTTTATTGTATTCAGAGCCCATCACTTCCTGTGTGGCATTTACTCATGCAGGCAAGCCACTTCTGTAGTTGTGAAAGAGCTGAACCTCTTTGCAGATAATGGGGCCAGTCATCAGTGCAAACACAAAAAGTTTACAGCAATCAGAACCCTGGGATTTGATCCTTACTCCTCCAGGTGATGGGGTTGCGCTTACACTCACCCCATAGCAACAAAGCAAAAACATCAAAGCTCTGACCCAGCAGCCGGAGATCTAGGGCTGAGTCCCTGCACCAGTGATTTGAATAAAGCACCTTACTCAGCGATTCTGGGCTTCAGGTTTTCCACCTGTAAAATAGGTTGAAATGACTATCTTATACATTGGTCATGAGGTTTGTTAAGAGTTGGACCATGAAAAACATTTAATGCCTGGCTTGTGGAGACTACTTAGTAATGCCAAATATTTTTATTTTGCATTAAACATTATTACATCCTCTGCCTTCAGGCCTGACATTCTCCAATAGAATGTCTCTGTTTTCCAAAATTTGACCTGCCTCATTTCTTCCTGTTGTAATTTTTGTCTATTCTAATTTATAAAACAAGGTAAGGTAAACTTGTGCAGTGGTAACTATTCAATTTTTACTTTCTTTTTTTTTTTCTTTTTTTCGGAGCTGGGGACCGAACCCAGGGCCTTGTGCTTGCTAGGCAAGCGCTCTACCACTGAGCTAAATCCCCAACCCCAATTTTTACTTTCTAAAAAGTCTAAAACCCTTAGTTACAGTGAATTAAAAATCTGTGTGAAACACCGGCTCTGACAACTGTGGAACACAACTGATGCCTTTTGTCTTCAGCCCACCCAAGGATCTCTATGTGCCATTGCCACATCAAAATAACTTGGGAAACCTGATGTCACTAAAATCTTACATCTCTGATCAAGCTAAGGGTTACCACGTTCCATTCCTGTGAGAAAGAAACTCGTCTCGGTAGTTCGCCTAAGATGGGTTAGTTCTTCAGTTCTGAGCTGCTATGTAAATGCCTGTGTCACGTCAGCTTCCTTGGAGGATAATCTAATGGAATGAATGTTCACACTGCCTAACACACATGCCAAGCCTCAGTGAGGGCCTGTGTCTGACCCTCACCACCCAGAGATTCCAAGTCCAAGAGATTCAGCCAACTACAGACCAGAAATATCCTCACAAAACCTGTGTGTGTGCTGAACATGTGAAGACCCTTTCTACTTGTTAGCCCCTAAGTATTAATAGTATATTATTAATATTTACATAGGATTTGCATGCTATTGGGTATTATACGTAATCTAGAAATTATTTAAAGCACACAAGAGATTGTGCATACTACTATGCCTCCTTAGATGAAGGATTTGGACGGGGGTCCTAGAACCAGCCTTGAACAAATGTTGAGCATCAACTGCCCATCTTACTTAATGATCACAGCAACCCTATAAATATAGATTCTATTTCCTGGGGAGGGCTCCAAGGCTTGGAGAAGTGGAGCAAGGTACCCTGATGGTATGATGGGAACTGCAGCTTCTGACACCAAGATTTCTAAATCTTTTCTTCCTTTCCTTCTTTGCTTGCTTGCTTGCTTGCTTGCTTGCTTGCTTCCTTCCTTCCTTCCTTCCTTCCTTCCTTTCTTTGCTTCCTTCCTTCCTTGTTCATTTCTTTTTCAATTTATTTTTATTTATGTGTGTGCTCTGTGTGGGGTGCCTGCCTAGACCAGAAGAGGGCACAGGATCTCCTGGTTAGAGACAGTCGTGACCTGCCTGGTGCGTGGGGCAGAACTGAACTCTGGGTCTCTGTAAGAGCAGCAAGCACTAGTAATTGCAAAGTCATCTCTGGAGCATTGAACGGAACTGCTGTCCTGCCTTCCATGTTCATTTACTTCCTAAGGCCAGCAGTGGAACTTGGGATGTGCATGTTAGACTGTTGTAGAGGCTAGGTAGACAAGCTGGTTGGAGGCAGGAGAAACTGAAAATGGGAAGGTGCTGAGTACATCTTCGATGTCCTCTTACAGTCCCACCTGAGTTAGGCAACAAGGATTCAGGAGAGGATGATGAACTTGGGTTGCTCTCAGAGTCTGCGGGTTGGAGATAGCTAGGTGCTAGTGAGAAGCAGGGTCTTGGGAGGAGGGCTTGAGCTCAGCTCTCAACAAAAGAATTCCAACAGGCTTAGACACGTTTTGTGTGTGTGTGTGGTTCTAGCATCTGTGTGGTTCCTAAGGAAATGGCTCACACCACGTTAAGCATAAGTCTCCACATTCAGAGGACAATGCCTAGACCAAAACCAAACCAAATGTCATGCTTTCTAGTATATGAAATACCTTGATTTTACATAGATATATAAAATCATGTACGTATATATAGTTTGAAAGCAGAAGCCAAACTTCTCTGGAGAAGGCATGTCCAACCTTTTGACATTTTACAAAAATGTGGCCACCTACACAGTTCACGATTAAGAACAATGCAATCGAGTTCCAACCACAGCTATCCTGAGTCCTATATGGCCTATAGGCCACAGATGAGAACTCATCTCATAGAGGAGTGGTTTTCAACCTGAGGGTCATGACCCCATTGGGAGTTGAATAACCCTTTCAGTGGGGTGCCCTAAGACCATTGGAAAACACAGATATTTGCATGATGATTCATAACAGTAGCAAAATTACTGTTACGAAATAGCAACAAAAATAATTTTGTGGTTGGGGTCGCAACAACACGAGGAACTGTATTAAAGGGTTGCAGCATTGGGAAGTTGAGAACTGCTGTGGCAGAGGAACAGGAAGGAGCATGTTACAAAAAGAGAGGATGGAGCATGGGAGGGGACATACTCAATGTGCGATATATACTTGAATTACAACATCCTCTTGTTAAATAAATGAGACCTGCTCTCAGGGCCCCATAATTAAAAAGAAAGAAAGGCTCTAGGTAAATAAAGACCAAAAGGGTATCTGTTGGTTTTGGTAATTATGAGGTCCCTGGTGACTTAGGTAGGAATAATTTCAGGGAAAGCCACAGTCTGGCAGAGTGAACTAGATACAACCATCTTGTTGTGAAATTCAGTTCAATCTTGCACAAGACAATGGCCATTAGTCACACACATATGCACAGTGAGATATGCTAAGTTAGCCAATATGAACACAAAGAAAGTCAAAGCAAGGTCTCACAACCGGGTCTCAAGGCCCTTAAGGCATCCAGCCATCCTAGATCCTGCCTCCTCATAGGTCTGTTAAATGAGCACCATTGCTGAGAATGCAGTGTGTTCCCTGGACATGCCTTAATTCTTTAAACCATGATCCTTTGCGCTCGGGTTAGGCTTCCTTTATTTTTTAGACCAGTGGCTGGAAGAATAGAATAGTAGCTCCTAAGACATCCTGCATTCCCAGTACACACCCACTGTGCTCTGGGAAGGACTTCAAGATGCTGAGACCAGAGGTTGGGAGTGAGGGACTAGAAAGGAGCTGGACATATCACAGACAGACAGACAGACAGACAGACAGACAGACAGACAGACAGACAGACAGACAGACAGGGAAGGGACCACAGAAAAGCTTCTTCCTCACCCTTCTGACCTGGGACAAAGATCTGGTAGACATTTTCTCCTTCCAGTAGCACCCAGCTCCTGGCTAACCAGTTGTGGCTGATCAGCTCTGTTCAAAGCTGGCCTTGAACATGTTTATCTGAAGCTATGGACCCACAACTCCCCTCTCTTTGTTTAAGCAGACTAAGCCAAAATTGGAAAAAGAAGACCCATCTCAGGGCATGAAAGGCACTTAAACCCCTCAACCATCTAGTGGGAAAATAGACGACTATTTCTGGATTTCCTCCCTGCTCTGTGGGCAGTATCTCTTTGTGTGTCTTGCTGTGTATGGCACATCTTCATCTTTTTTTTTTTCTGTCTGCAAATTTTTTTAAAAAATTTATTTAATACTTAATAATAATTCTTTGGTTTCCGGGCAAACATCCCCCTCCCTCCTCCCCTTCCTTATGGGTGTTCCCCTCCCAACCCTCCCCCCATTGCCGCCCTCCCCCCAACAGTCTAGTTCACTGGGGGTTCAGTCTTAGCAGGACCCAGGGCTTCCCCTTCCACTGGTGCTCTTACTAGGCTATTCAATGCTACCTATGAGGTCAGAGTCCAGGGTCAGTCCATGTATAGTCTTTAGGTAGTGGCTTAGTCCCTGGAAGCTCTGGTTGCTTGGCATTGTTTTTCATATGGGGTCTCGAGCCCCTTCAAGCTCTTTCAGTCCTTTCTCTGATTCCTTCAACGGGGGTCCTATTCTCAGTTCAGTGGTTTGCTGCTGGCATTCGCCTCTGTATTTGCTGTATTCTGGCTGTGTGTCTCAGGAGCGATCTACATCCGGTTCCTGTCGGCCTGCACTTCTTTGCTTCATCCATCTTGTCTAATTGGATGGCTGTATATGCATGGGCCACATGTGGGGCAGGCTCTGAATGGGTGTTCCTTCAGTCTCTGTTTTAATCTTTGCCTCTCTCTTCCCTGCCAAGGGTATTCTTGTTCCCCTTTTAGAGAAGGAGTGAAGCATTCACATTTTGATCATCTGTCTTGAGTTTCATTTGTTCTAGGCATCTAGGGTAATTCAAGCATTTGGGCTAATAGCCACTTATCAATGAGTGCATACCATGTATGTCTTTCTGTGATTGGGTTAGCTCACTCAGGATGATATTTTCCAGTTCCAACCATTTGCCTACGAATTTCATAAAGCCGTTGTTTTTGATAGCTGAGTAATATTCCGTTGTGTAGATGTACCACATTTTCTGTATCCATTCCTCTGTTGAAGGGCATCTGGGTTTTTCCAGCTTCTGGCTATTATAAAGAAGGCTGCAATGAACATAGTGGAGCACGTGTCTTTTTTATATGTTGGGGCATCTTTTGGGTATATGCCCAAGAGAGGTATAGCTGGATCCTGAGGCAGTTCAATGTCCAATTTTCTGAGGAACCTCCAGACTGATTTCCAGAATGGTTGTACCAATTTGCAATCCCACCAACCATGGAAGAGTGGTCCTCTTTCTCCACATCCTCACCAGCATCTGCTGTCACCTGAGTTTTTGATCTTAGCCATTCTCACTGGTGTGAGGTGAAATCTCAGGGTTGTTTTGATTTGCATTTCCCTTATGACTAAAGATGTTGAACATTTCTTTAGATGTTTCTCAGCCATTCGGCATTCCTCAGCTGTGAATTCTTTGTTTAGCTCTGAACCCCATTTTTAATAGGGTTATTTGTCTCCCTGCGGTCTAACTTCTTGAGTTCTTTGTATATTTTGGATATAGGCCTCTATCTGTTGTAGGATTGGTAAAGATCTTTTCCCAATCTGTTGGTTGCCGTTTTGTCCTAATCACAGTGTCCTTTGCCTTACAGAAGCTTTGCAGTTTTATGAGATCCCATTTGTCGATTCTTGATCTTAGAGCATAAGCCATTGGTGTTTTGTTAAGGAAATTTTTTCCAGTGCCCATGTGTTCCAGATGCTTCCCTAGTTTTTCTTCTATTAGTTTGAGTGTGTCTGGTTTGATGTGGAGGTCCTTGATCCACTTGGACTTAAGCTTTGTATAGGGTGATAAGCATGGATCGATCTTCATTTTTCTACATGTTGACCTCCAGTTGAACCAGCACCATTTGCTGAAAATGCTATCTTTTTTCCATTGGATGGTTTTGGCTCCTTTGACAAAAATCAAGTGACCATAGGTGTGTGGGTTCATTTCTGGGTCTTCAATTCTATTCCATTGGTCTATCTGTCTGTCTCTGTACCAATACCATGCAGTTTTTATCACTATTGCTCTGTAATACTGCTTGAGTTCAGGGATAGTGATTCCCCCTGAAGTCCTCTTATTGTTGAGGATAGCTTTAGCTATCCTGGGTTTTTTGTTATTCCAGATGAATTTGCAAATTGTTCTGTCTAATTCTTTGAAGAATTGGATTGGTATTTTGATGGGGATTGCATTGAATCTGTAGATCGCTTTTGGTAAAATGGCCATTTTTACTATATTAATCCTGCCAGTCCATGAGCATGGGAGATCTTTCCATCTTCTGAGGTCTTCTTCAATTTCTTTCTTCAGTGTCTTGAAGTTCTTATTGTACAGATCTTTTACTTGCTTGGTTAAAGTCACACCAAGGTACTTTATATTATTTGGGTCTCTTATGAAGGGTGTCGTTTCCCTAATTTCTTTCTCTGCTTGTTTCTCTTTTGTGTAGAGGAAGGCTACTGATTTATTTGAGTTAATTTTATACCCAGCCACTTTGCTGAAGTTGTTTATCAGCTTTAGTGGTTCTCTGGTGGAACTTTTGGGATCACTTAAATAAACTATCATATCATCTGCAAATAGTGATATTTTGACTTCTTCTTTTCCGATCTGTATCCCCTTGACCTCCTTTTGTTGTCTGATTGCTCTGGCTAGAACTTCAAGAACTATATTGAATAAGTAGGGAGAGAGTGGGCAGCCTTGTCTAGTCCCTGATTTTACTGGGATTGCTTCAAGTTTCTCTCCATTTAGTTTAATGTTAGCAACTGGTTTGCTGTATATGGCTTTTACTATGTTTAGGTATGGGCCTTGAATTCCTATTCTTTCCAGGACTTTTATCATGAAGGGGTGTTGAATTTTGTCAAATGCTTTCTCAGCATCTAATGAAATGATCATGTGGTTTTGTTCTTTCAGTTTGTTTATATAATGGATCACGTTGATGGTTTTCCGTATATTAAACCATCCCTGCATGCCTGGGATGAAGCCTACTTGATCATGGTGGATGATTGTTTTGATGTGCTCTTGGATTCGGTTTGCCAGAATTTTATTGAGTATTTTTGCGTCAATATTCATAAGGGAAATTGGTCTGAAGTTCTCTTTCTTTGTTGGGTCTTTGTGTGGTTTAGGTATAAGAGTAATAGTGGCTTCATAGAAGGAATTCGGGAGTGATCCATCTGTTTCAATTTTGTGGATAGTTTGGATAATATTGGTATGAGGTCTTCTATGAAGGTTTGATAGAATTCTGCACTAAACCCGTCTGGACCTGGGTTCTTTTTGGTTGGGAGACCTTTAATGACTGCTTCTATTTCCTTAAGAGTTATGGGGTTGTTTAACTGGTTTATCTGTTCCTGATTTAACTTCAGTACCTGGTATTTGTCTAGGAAACTGTCCATTTCCTGTAGATTTTCAAGTTTTGTTGAATATAGGCTTTTATAGTAAGATCTGATGATTTTTTTGAATTTCCTCTGAATCTGTAGTTATGTCTCCCTTTTCATTTCTGATTTTGTTAATTTGGACACACTCTCTGGGTCCTCTCGTTAGTCTGGCTAAGGGTTTATCTATCTTGTTGATTTTCTCAAAGAACCAACTTTTGGTTCTGTTGATTCTTTCTATGGTCCTTTTTGTTTCTACTTGGTTGATTTCAGCTCTGAGTTTGATTATTTCCTGTCTTCTACTCCTCCTGGGTGTATTTGCTTCTTTTTGCTCCAGAGCTTTTAGGTGTGCTGTCAAGCTGCTGACATATGGTCTTTCCTGTTTCTTTCTGCAGGCACACAGCGCTATGAGTTTTCCTCTTAGCACAGCTTTCATTGTGTCCCATAAGTTTGGGTATGTTGTACCTTCATTTTCATTAAATTCTAAAAAGTTTTTAATTTCTTTCTTTATTTCTTCCTTGACTAGGTTATCATTGAGTAGAGCATTGTTCAATTTCCATGTATATGTGGGCATTCTTCCCTTATTGTTATTGAAGACCAGTTTTAGGCCGTGGTGGTCTGATAGCCCGCATGAGATTATTTCTATCTTTCTGTACCTGTTGAGGCCCGTTTTTTGACCAACTATATGGTCAATTTTGGAGAAAGTACCATGAGGAGCTGAGAAGAAGGTATATCCTTTTGCTTTAGGATAGAATGTTCTATAAATATCCGTTAAGTCCATTTGGCTCATGAGTTCTCTTAGTCTGTCGACATCACTGTTTAATTTCTGTTTCCATGATCTGTCCATTGATGAGAGTGGGGTGTTGAAATCTCCCACTATTATTGTGTGAGGTACAATGTGTGTTTTGAGCTTTAGTAAGGTTTCTTTTACGTATGTAGGTGCCCTTGTATTTGGGGCATAGATATTTAGGACTGAGAGTTCATCTTGGTGGATTTTTCCTTTGATGAATATGAAGTGTCCTTCCTTATCTTTTTTGATGACTTTTAATTGAAAATTGATTTTATTTGATATTAGAATGGCTACTCCAGCTTGCTTCTTCTGACCATTTGCTTGGAAAGTTGTTTTCCAGCCTTTCACTCTGAGGTAGTGTCTGTCTTTGTCTCTGAGGTGTGTTTCCTGTAGGCAGCAGAATGCAGGGTCCTCGTTGCGTATCCAGTTTGTTAATCTATGTCTTTTTATTGGGGAGTTGAGGCCATTGATGTTGAGAGATATTAAGGAATAGTGATTATTGCTTCCTGTTATATTCATATTTGGATGTGAGGTTATGTTTGTGTGCTTTTCTTCTCTTTGTTTTGTTGCCAAGACGATTAGTTTCTTGCTTCTTCTAGGGTATAGCTTGCCTCCTTATGTTGGGCTTTACCCTTTATTATCCTTTGTAGTGCTGGATTTGTAGAAAGATATTGTGTAAATTTGGTTTTGTCATGGAATATCTTGGTTTCTCCATCTATGTTAATTGAGAGTTTTGCAGGATACAGTAACCTGGGCTGGGATTTGTGTTCTCTTAGGGTCTGTATGACATCTGTCCAGGATCTTCTGGCCTTCATAGTTTCTGGTGAAAAGTCTGGTGTGATTCTGATAGGTCTGCCTTTATATGTTACTTGACCTTTTTCCCTTACTGCTTTTAATATTCTTTCTTTATTTTGTGCGTTTGGTGTTTTGACTATTATGTGACTGGAGGTGTTTCTTTTCTGGTCCAATCTATTTGGAGTTCTGTAGGCTTCTTGTATGCCTATGGGTATCTCTTTTTTTAGGTTAGGGAAGTTTTCTTCTATGATTTTGTTGAAGATATTTACTGGTCCTTTGAGTTGGGAGTCTTCACTCTCTTCTATACCTATTATCCTTAGGTTTGATATTCTCATTGAGTCCTGGATTTCCTGTATGTTTTGGACCAGTAGCTTTTTCTTCTTTACATTATCTTTGACAATTGAGTTAATGATTTCTATGGAATCTTCTGCTCCCGAGATTCTCTCTTCCATCTCTTGTATTCTGTTGGTGAAGCTTGTATCTACAGCTCCTTGTCTCTTCTTTTGATTTTCTATATCCAGGGTTGTTTCCATGTGTTCTTTCTTGATTGCTTCTATTTCCATTTTTAATTCCTTCAACTGTTTGATTGTGTTTTCCTGGAATTCTTTCAGGGATTTTTGTGTCTCCTCTCTATGGGTTTCTACTTGTTTATTTATGTTTTCCTGGAATTCTTTCAGGCATTTTTGCGATTCCTCTCTGTAGGCTTCTATTTGTTCTCTAAGGGAGTTCTTCACGTCTTTCTTGAAGTCCTCCAGCATCATGATCAAACATGATTTTGAAACTAGATCTTGCTTTTCTGGTGTGTTTGGATATTCCATGTTTGTTTTGATGGGAGAATTGGGCTCCGATGGTGCCATGTAGTCTTGGTTTCTGTTGCTTGGGTTCCTGCGCTTGCCTCTCGCCATCAGATTATCTCTAGTGTTACTTTGTTCTGCTATTTCTGACAGTGGCTAGACTGTCCTATAAGCCTGTGTGTCAGGAGTGCTGTAGACCTGTTTTCCTGTTTTCTTTCAGCCAGTTATGGGGACAGAGTGTTCTGCTTTCGGGCGTGTAGTTTTTCCTCTCTACAGGTCTTCAGCTGTTCCTGTGGGCCTGTGTCTTGAGTTCACCAGGCAGGTCACTTGCAGCAGAAAAGTTGGTCTTACCTGTGGTCCCGAGGCTCAAGCTTGCTCGCAGGGTGCTGCCCACGAGCTCTCTGCAGCGGCAGCAACCAGGAAGATGTGCGCCGCCCTTTCCAGGAGCTTCCGTGCACTAGGGTTCCAGATGGCGTTTGGTGTTTTCCTCTGATGTCCGAGATGTGTGTGCAGAGTGCAGTCTCTTCTGGTTTCCCAGGCGTGTCTGCCTCTCTGAAGGTTTAGCTCTCCCTCCCACGGGAGTTGGGTGCAGAGAACTGTTTATCCTGTCTGTTTCCTTCAGGTTCCGGCGGTTTCTCAGGCGCAGGAGTCCTGCCGCTCCTGGGCCCTCCCCCACGGGAGCCCAGAGGCCTTATACAGTTTCCTCTTGGGCCAGGGATGTGGGCAGGGGTGGGCAGTGTTGGTGGTCTCCTCCGCTCTGCAGCCTCGGGAGTGCCCACCTGACCAGGCCGTGAGGTCTCTCTCCCACGGGGTTTGGGAGCAGAGAGCTGCTGCGGGCCGGGATCCGCGAGTGTGGGACTTCCGGTAAACACAGGAAGTGCCCGGTCCTAGAGGAATTTTGCCTCTGTGTGTCCTGAGTTCATCAGGCAGGTTTCTTGCAGCGGAAAAGTTGGTCTTACCTGTGGTCCCGAGGCTCAAGTTTGCTCGTGGGGTGCTGCCTAAGTCCTCTCCGCGGCGGCAGCAACCCGGAAGATCTGCGCTGCTCTTTCCAGGAGCCTCCGTGCACCAGGGTTCCAGATGGCGTTTGGTGTTTTCCTCTGGCGTCTGGATGTGTGCAGAGTGCAGTCTATTCTGGTTTCCCAGGCGTGTCTGCCTCTCTGTAGGTTTAGCTCTCCCTCCCATGGGATTTGGGTGCAGAGAACTGTTTATCCTGTCTGTTTCCTTCAGGTTCCGGCGGTGTCTCAGGCGCAGGGGTCCTGCCGCTCCTGGGCCCTCCCCTACGGGAACCCAGAGGCCTTATACAGTTTCCTCTTGGGCCAGGGATGTGGGCAGGGGTGGGCAGTGTTGGTGGTCTCCTCCGCTCTGCAGCCTCAGGAGTGCCCACCTGACCAGGCAGTGAGGTCTCTCTCCTACGGGGTTTGGGAGCAGAGAGCTGCTGCGGGCCGGGATCCGCGGGTGCACATCTTCATCTTTAATGACATCTGTTCCTGCCACTGTTTATGGGTCTGAGATTCTATTTCTGGCAGATAATAAAAACCCAGTCAAGACCCCGAGATGGCAAGAAGAAAGCGGAAGGCCTTGGATTCCAAGCTACTGTCCAGGGAAGCAGCTGACCTATATTAGAATGTGATGAAAACACAATGTGGGCCTTTTTCATTACTACTTCAGTGCTTGCCCTATACCTCCAGATAAGGCTGGAAAGGACACTATTTGGGGAAGAGGGCAGTATTCATAGCTCCAAGGTCACAGACGTACAAATGCCAGCAAAGGGAGAAGGTGATCATAACAGGAGTTGTCTGGGAACGTCTAAAACCATTCTGCGTAATCTGAACAAACCTGTTCTTACCTTGAAATGACTCATAGTGGAGGGTCCCTAGATTGAATATGAGACCTATGCCAATTAATTCCCATATCTTAAATACTAGAAACCATCATAAGTGGGTTTGTGTGTGTGTATGTATGTCTGTATGTCTGTATATATGCATCCATGCATGCATGGGTTGTGTACACGTGCATGTTTGCATGCAGAAGCCAGAAGACAACCTCTGGTGTAATTCTTCCTGGAGAAATAACTAGGATTTCGTTTTTGTTGCTGTTGTTTAGTTTAGTTTAGTTATTTGAGACAGTCTCTCACTAGGACTTGGGGTGTTCGGATAAGGCTAGCTGGATTAACAGTAAGTCCCAGAGACCTCTGCTTGCCTAGCATTTCAATTAAAAACACACATCCTACTCGGATTTCCACCTGAGCACACAGGCTTGAGCATAGCTCCTCATGATTGTGTGGCAGACACTATACTGACTGAACTATCTCCCCAGCCTGTCTAAGTAGAAGTTTTAATATTCTCTCCCCAGGTGAATCCCCTTGGCTGTCTCTAGGTGTCTGTACCAACTTGGAAGAGTCCTGGCACAGACAGACAGTGACCTGCTGAGGGAGGGAGTGTCCTGAGCATCTGTAGCCTTTCTCAGAGCTTCTCTAAGAGCCATGGTTGGGAACTACTGCAGCATGAAGTCGTGGGCCAAGGTAGCCTTGCTCCATCTATAATGTGTACCCTGAATTGACATTATGAACACTGTGATATCTTTAGCCGATGTCCCCATTCGAATGCAAGAATTTCTGAACCACGTGGCACAGGGTGGAGCTGGGGCCACTGATTCAGACACTATCATATCCAGGAACTCGGGTGCTCCGTGACTGGATCCTCTGACCTACCAAGAGCAGCGGAAAGTCCTGCTCTGCATTTTCATTCCCGCGTCTTTTCACATGACTAACGAATGCTTCAGTTTCCTGGGAAACCATTTCATACTGTTGAGTTTACCTCAGTGCAACTGATAAGAACTTTGAGATCACCATGAAGCAAACCTTCTTAAACCTCATTTGCCTAGAAAAACAAATAAATTTCATACCAGGGTCTGGGTGTCTCCTCCAGAACTCATGTTGAAACTTAATCTCCCAAATTACACATTTCTGGTATGTGGAGGTTGCATCTATGGGAGGTAATCAAGATCCAATGAAGTCATGAGGGCAATACCCTTGGTGGTGTTAGTGGCTTTGTTGGAGGAGGAAAAGAGGCCTAAACTGCTATACTGACTCTGACTACCATGCGATGGGTGCATGAAGGTCCTTACCAAGGCTGACCAGATGCCACAGCTGTGCTCTTGGATTTCTCTCCTCTAGGACCATACGCCAAACCTCTTTTCTTAATTCCTAGTGTATGGTATTCAGTTATAGCAACAGAAAATAGACCAAGTCCAGTTTTCATAATAAGGCTGTGTGTATCAATTAGATACCTATTAGCAGAGACCTTGGTACAGTGCTGGACTGCAGAAGTGTTTATTGTTCTCCATAAACACTCCTGATAGGGTTTATATGGACATTGTACTGGAAGGTACAGCGCCCCTTCTGGTCCACCAACATTGAGCCTACATTGCCTCCACACTCCAGGAAGGGGCAGAGAAAGGACAGGACAGTCTCCTTATCCCAGGCGAGTCCCCCGAAGTAGCCTTTAGGGGAACCCCTACACACTTCTGCCATGGTTTATCAGTCCATTTGGAAGAATATGCCTGTTTATTCTTAGCTGCAGAGGAAGCAGAGAAATGCTGTTACGTCAATCTACCTAGGGCTGGGAAACTCTAAAATTGTAGAGGGAGCTCTGCTTGCCAACTTGAATTCCTTGCTGCTGGGACCAAATGCCTGACAAGAAGCAACTTCAGGGAAGAAATATTTATCTTGGCTCACAGTTTTATTGGAGACTCGTGGCAACCTGGGGCTCCATCTGTGGGGGGGCAGGGCCCATTATATCTCAGGAGATATAACAGAGCTCAGACTGCAAGCAAGCTGGCCTATAACCATCTAGTTCTACACCTATGGCTTTAGGTTGGTCAGTTAGGCACATGTGTCCAAAAGATTCTTTGTCTGTCTTAGTCAGGGTTTCTATTCCTGCATAAAACATCATGACCAGAAGCAAGTTGGGGAGGAAAAGGCTTATCCAGCTTACACTTCCACATTGCTGTTCATCACCAAAGAAACTCAGGACTGGAACTCAAGCAGGTCAGGAAGCAGGAGCTGATGCAGAAGCCATGGAGGGATGTTACTTACTGGCTTGCTTCCCCTGGCTTGCACAGCTCTCTTATAGAACCCAAGACTACCAGCCCAGGGACTGCACCACCCACAATGGGCTGGGTCCTCTCACCCTTTACCACTAATTGAGAAAATGCTGGTCTCATGGAGGCATTTCCTCAAGGGAGGCTCCTTTCTCTGTGATAATAACTCCAGCTTGTGTCAAGTTGACACACAAAACCAGCCAGTACAACACAGTAGAATAAATTATGGTTTACTCTCCCATTTCATTCCTTTTTTCCCCTTTTCACTTTTTTCCTCCTCACTCTCTGCTCCCCCCACCCTTTGATGGCATCTTGTTATGTCCAATTTTGTCTTGAACCAGAATCCAAGCAGTCATTCCACCTCAGCCTTCTAGGTGCAAATCCCAACGGCTCACTGGTACTTATACAAAGTACCAGCCATTGTGAACACCCGTGTTCTGGATCCAGATGATATGAAGAGTATATGGTAGGGCTCCTAGGTAAGTGAACAGTGCTGTTACCTGCCCATTCGTCTGCACACTAACTGCATGTGTTACGATTGCAGCGTGCAAGGTGAGGGTTAGGAGGTTAGGTCTTTGGAGAGTGAATCAGTAATAAAGACAGAGCCCCAGTATGATAACACTTTCTAGAAGGAATCCCAATCTTTTCTGTCCCACTAAGCTACAGTGAAAAAGTAGCCATTTACGTACCCCAGAGTGGGTTCTTCGATGACACCAAATCTGCTGGACACCTTAACTTCAGCTTTTCCAGTCTCCATAAATGAGATGAACAAGTGTTTGCTGTTTAAGCCACACAGGCTACAGTATTTTTGTTACGGTGGCTGAAGCTAAAGCAGACTTTTATTTCTTTAGCGAGAGGATAGTGCCATGGTAAAGTTTAAACAACTGAATGCAGAATCTCATTCTTTTGTGGGATAAAGGCATCAGTTGGAAACCAACGGTTTCCTACCTGGAGTGGCCCTTTGATTTTGTGTTGCGCATAATTCACAGTCTACTTGGTCTTTCCTCTCCCTGGGTCCAGCTAGTGCAGACTAAAGGATCAAGGTGCAAACAGATACCAAACATAGTCTCTCTTCTCCTTCATTTGCCAGGGACAGAAGCCTGTTCCACATCCAGAAGCTTCCATCCAAGTATCCTATATTTGGATATAGGATCCAAACTATCCTATACTCTGCTAAAATCCAAGCCCCTTGCCTGGTGCCTTGTGGAGCCCAGGCCCCATCTCCCTTCCCAAGTAGGGCCAGCTCACTGTCAACCCAATTCCTTGTCTTGGGAGCCGCAGGCTTTCTAAGGTGTTCCAGTATGCCTGGCCCCTTTCCCTCGGGGCCTCAGTACAAGCTTCATCCAAACTGAAACACCCATCTCTCCTTACAAGGACATACGTACTACCCAGTGCCTTCCTTCTGTCTCCTACTCAGAATAATGCTGCCCTTTGGAATAGTGGCACAACCCCTGCGGGTGCCCTCAGCCTCCACGTCTCCAGCTTGCAAGCTTCTTCGCCACCACCTACTCAATCTGTTTAACTGTTTACAAATCAAGGTTCTTGACCACACGGTTCCTGAGATGGTCTTCCCCCACCTCTACCTACAGAGCTGTACTGAGGATGGGAAGCTGGTCTGAGTTGCCACTTTAAGATTAGCTAACACTTTTGCTGAGGAGGGCTGAGCCACGAGCCAATATGTCTTTTTGGGAGAGCAGAGACCCAGGACCTGCTTTCCTTATTTCCCCCAACCTCCAAGGACAGAGTCAAGGTCCCAGTTCTGGGACAGATGGGAAGTCGCATGAGCTGTGCCATGGACATAGCTGAAACTGTGATTCTGAACAACTTCTAAGCAGCAGCCCGGGACATGTAAAAAGTTTATCAAATTCTTGAATACTACTGAATGATTTGAACAGCAGCAATTTTTTAAAAAAAATGTTAAAATTAGTTCTCTTTGTAGGTAGCAGGAAGCTGGCTTTCTGAAGTGTACAAATAGGGCCAAGTGAGTGTCATTAGGGCAGCACATGTGTTTTGCTGTATTTAATTGATGTTTCTTTTCAGACAGTGGTTAAGTAGTAGAAAACTGTTATCAGTAGACTAAGAATAGACACACACACACACACACACACACACACACACACACTGAGCACATTAGCATAGAAGGCTGCTTGTAGAATTTGTGAGGGTCAAGTGCTTTTTTTTTCCTGTTTACTCAACATGAGATTAGAAATCAAGACACAGAGTTTACATACTGATGTACAGGATGTGTCTCAGCTCTGTGTGTGTATGTATGCACGTGTGGAGGCTGTATGTATGTATGTATGTTCACATCTGTATGAAGGTCCAAAGGTCAATGCTGAGTATCTTCCTATGGTGGTTTGAATAGGCTTGGCCCAGGGCACTATTTGGAGGTGTGGCCTTCTTGGAGGAAGTGTGTCACTGTGGGGTTGAGCTTTGAGACCCTCCTTCTAGCTGCCTGAGGACAGTCTGCTACTGGCTTCCTTTGGATGAAGATGAACTCTGAACTCCTCCAGCACCATGCCTGCCTGGATGCTGCTGTGCTTCCTGCCATGATGATAACAGACTGAACCTCTGAACCTGTAAGTCAGCCCCAGTGAAATGTTCTCTTTTATAAGAGTTGCTTTGGTCACGGTGTCTCTTCACAGCAATGGAAACCCTCAGACACTTCCTTAGCTGGTCATCATTCTTTTACCTGATGCATGTTTTCTAATCAGCATGTCTCGTGAATGTCCATAGCTTCTGGCAAGGTGCAATGGCGATAAGCTTTGGGACCCTCCAACAGTATACCCCACAGCCTGACATACAGCCGCACACATGTGTTGAAAAGGGCAGGCCAGCCTGGGCTAAGTTATCTATATCAAGCACGTGTTCTGAATGATACCACATTCTCCACAGCACCGTTTGACCAACCATGGTCCACAGTCTTGACTCATACCCTCATTTCCACATGTGATGAGGATCTGTTGCTGTCTCTATGTCAGAACAGAAAACAATGAAAATTCCAAGTTTCTAAATGATTCAGATAAGCAGGAACTTCTCTTGCTTCATTTTCTTAATGTGTTGAATTAATCTGCGCATACATTCTGATTTCGGTAAAAGGATGGTGGGAACTTCACATCGATGCATTGGTAGCCTGCCAAAGGTCAGCTCTGCTTTCTAGTTCGTATCATTTTGTGCATACTCTTATCTCCCTCCATCCCTCCTGCCTTTTGGCAATGCCAATGTTATCTGTCTCATTTTGTAAATTTAAAGGCCTTACCTAATGTCCAATAGAACATAAAAGGTACAACTCAAATTAAATCTACGTCCTCAGATACGTGTCACAAAATAAGAAGTACAGCACAGGGAAGACTTGTTCAGTATTTCCATTGTAACTGACCAAGCCTGAGCACTCAGGGGCACCAACACTGTCTAGATGAGCTGTCCACACTGGTCAGCGAACTGAGCAAAGCACTGTGCTCTCCCTCAGTAGTCATCAAGTTCAGGATCCTTGGCCTAATCCTGCACACTGTCACCTGCCTCTCCACTGAACTCCTTACTTTCTCCTGCATATCTCAGGCAGAGCAAACAGGAAGGAAGCAGAATGCATAGGGTCTCCACTCCTAGGCTGACTTGCCAGCAATTGCCTTTAGTCCCAGAACTTGGGAGGCAAAGGCAGGCAGATCTATGTGAGTTAGAGACCAGCCTGGTCTACAAAGCAAGTTCCAGGATAGCCAGGGCTATACAGAGAAACCCTGTCTCAAAAACCAACCAACCAACAAACAAGCAAACAAGTAAACAAACAAAAAACCCAAAGAGGTGGAGGAAAAGGAGGAGGAAGATGAGGAGAAGGAAAGAAGGAGGAGAAAGGTAAGAACAGAAGATGAAAAGAAGAGGGAGAGAGAGAGGGAGAGGGAGGGGAAGGGGAAGGGGGAAGAAGAAGAAGGAGAAGAAGAAGAAGAAGAAGAAGAAGAAGAAGGAGGAGGAGGAGGAGGAGGAGGAGGAGGAGGAGGAGGAGGAGGAGGAGGAGGAGGAGGAGGAGAAGGAGAAGGAGAAGGAGAAGGAGAAGGAGAAGGAGAAGAAGGAGAAAAGGAGGAGGAGGAGGGAGGAGGGAGGCGGAGGGAGGAGGAGAAAGAGGAGGAGGAGGAGAAGGAGGAGGAGGAGAAGGAGGAGGAGAAGAAGAGGAAGAAGAGGAAGAGGAGGAGGAGGAGGAAGAGGAGGAGGAGAAGGAGGAGGAGAAGAGGAAGAAGAGGAAGAGGAGGAGGAGGAAGAACCTGTTGTTTCCATTCTTTACTGTGGTGGGAGACCATGGTGTTGAGCAAGAAAGGGATGAGGCTATTACATTCTTTTAAGGCTGAGTACTTTTCCGGATAGTTTATTTTTTGAAAGAGAATTCATTAATACTGAAAGATATGCATTTTACATGTTTCTTTGTTATCTAATCACACGGGGTATATGAAGTTATCATAGCATATATAGTTATCTGGAAGTGTAGAGAGGGCTATTGAGAGTTCTGTGAGGTGTGTACACTGCCCTGGAGTGGCAGAGTCCGTATTTATATAAGGCACATACTAGAGTTATAGGAGGTAGATATGTCTATTTGAGATTATCTGGGGACTATATCAAGTTACCTAGATGACATGGAGAGGTGTTGAGGAGAAAATGGTGACTCAAATCTGTGGTGTACAGAAGAGGGTAATTGGGAGGGATTGAAAATATACACAAGTGTCTTCCGGGCGGCATGAAGGAGCATGAATGAATACAGCAGTATCCATCATACCTATAACCATCTTGTGGGGAAAGGGGCTGTGCTTAAGTTCTAATTAATGATAATGCAAATTTCATCTTTCATCATTCTTTTGCCCAAAGGCCCAAGTTGTTTTGATAGAAGCAAGACCCCCACGCACTCAAAAAAAAAAATCAGTGCTTTTTACACATTCCAGCTTGTCCCTTAAGGGGCAGGAAGTCCTGTGGAGCCAGGTGCGTTTGGCGGCAGAGCCTGAGGCTGTGCCCAGGCTCCTGCACTGCCGATGCCTGGCGCGGACCCTAGGTGGCGCGGGTGGGTTTGCAGCAAGGGGCCGCCTCTTCGCCCGGCTGTTTGTAAACTCGCAGTCCAGGCTAGAAGCAATCAAGAGAGAGAGAGTTCCCAGGGAGCCCTTCAAAATAGAAAGTGGAGCTGGCGGCAGAGGTGTGCCTGGCCGCTGTCACCCGGCTGGCCTCAGGATTGTTGAGAACTGCTTTTGAGAGAACGTCGACGGCTGCCTGTGAAGCCTGCCCCCCATCTCTTACCTGCTCGTCTTCTCCGTCTTCTCCGTCTTCTCCGTAGATCCATCCTCTGCTGGAAAAAGCTGACCTCACTCGGGTACCAGGTAAACCTTGGTTCTTCTCTTCTGGTTTTCCGTATTCTTCAACTGTGGACGAAACCGAGGTGTCCTTGACTAGGAAGGCTCCCCGGTACATTTTTTAAATGCATGTCATTTTTGGGTTGCGTTTGGACAAGCGTTACTGATTACTTGTGTGTCTGTGCTACAAGTTCACAGACTTGAGGTTGTTTCTTTGTTTTGAAGAAAATATCAGAAAATTCAGTCTGCTGTTGAGTTGCGCTTTGGTTAGAGTGCCAAACTGTGTTGCAGACAGCATTTGTGTTACTAAAACACGTGTTGCCGTCTGGGGAGAGGACCGGTGCTTCTCCAAGACTGCCTCACAGAAGAAGGCAAGTGGCATCTAGGACTTTAGTGACATTCACCGCCTGCCTTTACCCAGGGTACTCATTGTCCTAAGAGACCATTCAGGCAAGGGTTCCACTCAAATCTGAGACGCAATGTCATAGTCCTCTGTTGTCAGAGAAGGGAGTGTGTTAGATAGGTCTTTGTGGCACTTGAGGTTTTCATTACAGCCAAAGGTTTCCTTAGTGTCCTGCGGCATCTGGGATAGAAGGGCTTCATGCAGAGACTAGAGTTTGATTTTTCAGCCTTTGCATGAGAGGCTCCTGCAAGGCAAAATGTATGATCTCAGGGCAGATAGGACAGAAGGTCCTATCACTGCTAGAGTATCCACATCACCAGGAGACAGCTAAAGCTAGAGAAGTGACAAGGGCCAAAGCCCTGGTTAGTCAGGGTGCTAGACAGTAAGTGAGACACATGCCTCCTTCAAGACTGAAATTACATGAGAGAGAGAGGGGAGGGAGGGAGAGAGAGAGAGAGAGAGAGAGAGAGAGAGAGAGAGGAGTGTGGCAGGGCTGACTTCTTCCCCACTTCCTCAAGGGCTACTACCCTGCTGTTTTGAAGTAGCATCTGGGGACATTTTCAAATGCAGAGTGAGTCTGAGGTTTGTCCAACGTATCCAAGAGTCTAACAGGCATAAAGGATGGGAAAAGGACAGGGAAGTCCCGATGTAATATATGACAGATACTCTAGGTCATGGTCACTTAAAACCATCAAAGATTTATTTGTTGTAGCTTAGGAGGACTTAATGTTAGGAAACGCCCCAAGGACTGCTCCACATAACCCCCCTCCTTGGGGATGACAGCAGCGTGTGGGCGTCACCTCTCAACATTTGTTTCTCTGTCCATTTATGACAGCGTCGTTGGAGGGTGGTCCTAGAAGGTTACATTCTTTGCGAGGAAAAACTAAACAGAAATTTGCAGAATTAATATGCGTACTCTCTGGCCACTGTCTATCTGTCTGTCTGTTTGCTCCATTGGTTGGGGTTTGCTGTCACTGTCTTGAATTCTGCTAAAGAGATGTATAGAGGGTCCCACACAGATTCTTTATACTAATGTGGAATTGACTGGCACTCAATAGGAATTGGACTTAGAGTTTTGAATTTGAATCCGATCCCTGGCTGGTGATTGTCTCTGGACGCCAACCAGCAGCAGGGGACAGCTGTAGTTCTCCAGAGTAGGTATGGAAAGGTGACAGCTGCCAGTCTGCAGTGTGCTGTGCTGCCCAACCACGAACCCCAGCAGGTTACATGGGGGGGGGGGTGTTAAATAATATCTTCTATTTTCTGTGAGTCTTTTGAGAGCCGCTGTATTTGTGATGACCGTTGGAGATCTCGGGTCTTCGGACCCAGCTCAGGGCTGCCACTGTGAGGCCACCCCACATATGCTACCCACTATCCTTAGGGTGCAAACCCAGGTTGATTCTTTTAACTCTGGAGCATCTTCTAATGAAAAGGTCCCTTAGGTCCCAAGGGGTCATACAGAAGCCAGGTCCTTCCTGGGACTATAAGGGTGTGTTTTGTGGTTTCTAAAGAATGGAATTTTAAGGGGTTGGGGATTTAGCTCAGTGGTAGAGCGCTTGCCTAGGAAGCGCAAGGCCCTGGGTTCGATCCCCAGCTCCGGAAAAAAAAGAACCAAAAAAAAAAAAAAAAAAAAAAAAAAGAATGGAATTTTATTCTCAAGGAAAGGCCCTGGAATCCAGCTTCAAAGACTTAAGCAAATCTGAAACTCAAATATAGGAGCCGTAAACAGGATGGCATTTTGGCGGCCAGCCCCACTGTTTAGATGGCTCAACTCTAGGCTGCCTTGGCTTTCCCTTACCTCCGCTGGCCTGGCCGGCAGCTTGGTACACAACCCTTAGCAGCTCTACCCTGGTCTCTGTTCTCTCAATTACCCTAGATGGCACCTGCCTCCGTGTGTGCTTTGATGCTCTCTTAGGTTTTGCATTAGCTAATTCCACTCACCAATAGCATCATTAATTAGCCCACATTAAACTCACTCAGCAATTAGGAAACAAAAGCGCCAGCCATTCCCCTCCATCATTCACCCACCAGGCAGCCCTTAAACCTGAACTTTTTAGGCAAGACTTTTATTTGATCTACGGGATTTTTTTTTTATTTTAATGAAGTGAAGAGTTCTGGAGAGATGGCTTGAGTGGATAACTGACTCGCTACAGAAGCACAAAGACCATAATTCAGATCCCAGAACCAAGATAAAAGCCTGGTGAAGTGGAGGCAGGGGAATCTCTGGGGCAATGGCTTGTCTGCTTGAATCGTGAGCTCTGGATTCAGCAAGGAAGTGGGGGCTTTAGTCACTCTGAGAACCACTGGGAAAGACGCCAGGGCATCAGCCTGCACACACATGCACACATGTCGCTTTAGCCTTTTTCTGCATGTCCTCCATGTTTTCTACAGGACTGAGGCACAGAGAAGTCCTTGGACTTGCCTGAAGCCACACAGCTAACGATGGCAACGAGAACACTAATTACTGTGTTGGACTGAGCACTCAGCATGCAGTCACCGTGCTGAACGCATGACCTGTAATTGGGATTGGGTTGGGGCGAGAGCTTTAGACCTCTGCCTGTGAGGACACCAGCAATGCCAATCACCAGTGCTGGAGCGAGCAACTCCCAGCTTCATACATTTTTAGTTGCCATGATAATGACACCCGCAGTCACACACTTCCTCACATCCTATCCTGATCACGTGGAAGCCCATGGAAACCATTGACATCCTGATCCAGGTGAGCCATTGTGAAAATGGCTTGGTCACTGAAGAAAGATTAGAGAATGTTGAACTTTTAATCAAGAAAAAACTGTCGGATATAGGTAAATGCAGATTGTAATATGATCAATAACTAAGAGAAAAATTCAAAATGGATTGGGGTTCAAGCATCCCACTTTCAGCTTCTGTTAATACAAATAAATGAGACTTTGCTGTATTTAATTTTCAATACATGTCACAAGGACTTACTCAGAGTAGCCATGTACAATCAAAGCAAGGAGGCAGCTGTGTCCTGGGGTTTGGCAGGGTGAGCCTTTCATTCAGTAAGTATTTAGAGAATGCCTTAGTTAGGGTTTCTAATACTGTAAAGAGACACCATGACCATGGCAAGTCTTATAAAGGGAAGTATTTAATTGGGCTGGTTCATACTTCAGAGGGTTAGTCTATTATAGTTATGGCATGAAGCATGGTGTCATGCACGCAGACATGGTGCTGGAGAAGGAGCTGGAGAATTTTATATCCAGATCCAAAAGCAGCTGGAAGACAGAGTAAACCATTATTAGGGGCCACTTGAGCTTCTGGGTCGTTTATATCAAAGCTACCCTAATCACACACTGGGGTGAAGGGCTGCTCACGCATCGACACAACCTAAGTCACTGAGCAAACCAGCCTCAACTGGCAAAGATGTCCCTTCCATGGGCGTAACAGTTCAGGATGGATAGCTGGGTTCTCACAGTGTGAGACCAACTGGCTGTCCAAGTGAAATGCAAACTCACTGAAAGAGCCTCCCTCCTTGACGGTGCTGGATTAGCCAACAAGTCTTTTCTCTCCGTTTTTAACAAACGAGGTGACACGCCTGGTGTAGGAAGATGCTCATAGTAAGCTTTGTTCCCATCGAGTAAGCCAAGCTCAGCTCCACAGGAGGAGCCTTGTCTAGGGAGTCACAGACAGCAATCACATAGTGAATCAGGAGAACATGGAAGGCAGGCTGCGCTGGGCAGGTCTAGCTCCTTAACATCCATGGTGCTGGCTGAGGAGACAACTCGGCTGGCAGAGTGCCGTCTTAGCCTGTACAAAGCCTGAGGCTCAGTCTCAGCACCACAGGAAACTGGTGATATCTGCCATGGACAAGCATTTGGAGGTAGAGGAAGAAGTTCCAGGTCATCCACACTTACATAGTGAGTTCCAGGTCAGCCCAGAGTACATGAGACACTGTCTTAAAAAAGAAAAAAAGGGAAGGGAAGGGAAGGGAAGGGAAGGGAAGGGAAGGGAAGGGAAGGGAAGGGAAGGGAAGGGAAGGGAAGGGAAGGGAAGGAAAGGAAAGAAGAGAAAAAAAGGTACTTTTTTAAAAAAATTTGAAAAAATTAATTTTTTTCTTTTATTGGATTTTTATTTACATTTTCAAATGAAAAGATACTATTAACGAATGCTATTTGCTATTTACATACAAGCTACTAAAAAACATGGCAAACGCTGAAATAAATATCCTGAAAATTATGGAGTTTTGCCAAACGTTAATCCTGGTATAAAACCCCTTGTTAAAAGACACAGTGACTACATAATGACCGGAAAACGAGATCTCCCCATTTTGGTGGCAATCAGACCATTACCAAATCTCTTCTCTTAAAAACTTCTGCAGTGAGCTGGTTATTTGGCAGGGGGAAGGACAGGACCCCAACCTAACCGAGAATGACATGTATGTAATGTATGCATGTAATGTATGTAATGTATGTAATGTATGCATGTATGTCTGCAAATGACATATGTCACCTTATACTAACTGAAAATTAGCCTAAGTTAAAAACAACTCTAAAGAAATGTTGTAAATCTCCATCATGCTGTAACGCCTGGCTACTGCTTCTCAAGCTTCCTAGTCCCACATGCGCTTCAGACAGTAAAGGGCTCAAGGCATGGGAGGAGTAATACAGCAAGTGTCACATAATGAGCATAATGGGTGTCAAGCTCACCAGCCCTACTTCAGACTGCATGAATAGACAGAACAAGGACAGGGACCTAGTGCTCCAGAGACCCAACCAAGCCCTTTCTAGACAAGGATTGTGAGCATTTTAAGTTACTAGGAAATTGAACTGATAGCCAGACAACCACTCAAAATTAATAAATATCAAGTAAAACATGGGTTTGAAGAAATAAAAGTAGAGTCCATGAGGCATGGTGGCACATACCTTTAACTCAGGAGGGAGGCAGGCTGGTCTCTGTGGTTTCCAGGGTAGCTTGATCTACATAGTGAGATTCAATCAAAACAACAACAACAGCAAAAAGTAGAGTCTATGGGACAACTGTCGTTGATTTGGGAGAGACCCAGAACAGGTGCCTCGGGGACCGTAACAGACTCTGCCGAAGACAGAGGAAGAGGAGCCCATTCAGAAGGTGCACCTAGAACCTGCTGAGATTCAACCAATGCCTGACGTAATCAAAGATCTTGGTCTATGGATTGGACTCAGAGGAGGTATCAAAAAGACAATGTTCCCTTATATTTTGAAATAAAAGACTTTGTAAAGATTTTTTTCTAAAGATGTCCTTTAAAGCCCAAGTGCTATTTCTAAAGCCTCCTGCCCATTGGTAAGGGAAGTTAATAAGTACACATGTCTGGTCTCTCCTCAGCAGATAGTCTCTCTCCAGAGGAGGAGAAGCACACACTGGCATCATCACTAACATGCCTTCCTTAGCAGACAGCCTGACTCTCCAGAAGTATGGTCAGGGACAGGACATCAATGGCTGGCCTTTAGCTTCACTGTGCCTTGCTGGCTTTCCTTCTGCTGGTGTGCATACCCTGAGGAAGTAAATTTTCCAAGAAGTATTGATTTCCATTCAGTGAAAACCCTTTTGAGTTTTAGCTCAGTCTTACAGAACTTTGGAGAGAGGCCCTTCCTAAAAAGAAACTACGCACAGAGTGTCTATTGATCCCCATTGGTCCCCGAAGCACCTTGGTCACCTCCTGGAGTCACTAAACAATTATTCCCCATTAAATAGGCAGAAGAGCAGGCAGAGGAACTTCCCTCAGTTGAGAGGCTTTTGGTTCAAGTCAGCTCTGAGACCTCACTTTCAGGTCACCTCACTTTCTCCAGAATGACTGCCAGTTAGTTTCCAATTTGAGGTTTCCACATGAAAACCATTATCCAAACAGACCACCCACAGTACACTGCCTTACCTTCTGCACTTGGCATGTGAGGAAACAGCGCTTTAGAATATTACCCTGATGCTATCGCAGTTGTTGCTTTTGAAGGCAAATATTTAATTTGTGAAGATTGCAAAACTAGGAACAGTAGAGTGTTGGGCTTCTCCCTGTGTTTACAGAATAAGCAGAATCCAGACAGTGACAAAGGCTGTGCTCTCCGAGGAAGGACCAGCTCACGCTCTTCAGCAACTATTAAACCAAACAAAGAGAGGCCTCTGGAGACACAGGCTCAGTTATCCAATGTCCTTATACCCAGCAAGGATCTTAGGCTCCCATGGCCTTCTTAGGCTCTCATTAGAATGGTCTCTGATATGGCTCCAGAGTTGTGGGCTTAATGCTGCGTTTAGGTGGCCATTTTTCTTGTCTACCCTGGTGACCTAGTGAAGACACAATCTCAAGCTTTTTGGGATGACTGAGGCTCCTGCAGATGCCAAAGAACAATGGGCTCCAAGGTTGCTCAAAATTTGGTGAAAACTGCAAGAAATAAAAGACCCGGCCCTACTTTTTATGAAAGAGGTAGGAGTCACAGACTCACCAAAAATGCAAGCTCGTGAAACGAAACAAGAGCAGTGCTGACTGTGTTGACCCCTGTGTGACTGAATCGTGAAAACCCATCTGCAGATGTCTAGTGACTGGTTGTAAGTCTCTGCTCTCCTTCCAATCCCTCATACCCTACACAGAAAAGGAAGGCTCCTAGAAGTGAGGCAATAGACCCAAGAGCTCACTGCCAGTAAGGGACAGGATCTTAGCCCAGGGACACAGATTTCAGTTTGTACATGGTTCCACTGAAGGCTGAGAAGTGGGATGCTACAGGTTGAATGGAAGTCGAGGTTTCTGCCATACCTACTTGGCTGTGTGAAAAATTTGTCCTTACATAGATGCGTACAGTCTTGGGTACTTCTGAACTCCCAGGATACATCAGCAGCCACTCTATGGGCTGCCCAAACGCTGTACGAGTGTTGTTCAGAGCTGGAGGATACAGGTCACACAAGCAGAAAGTGGAAGCCTTTATTTCAGTGCTCCCTAGACAGAAAGCAGATTCACGCAGCCAGGTTCTCAAACACCAGGATCAGAATCACAGGACTGCCTAAGCCCCAGTGCCTGTCTTATCTCCAGTCAGGCTGCGGTGCCCTGCTGCTGTTGGTATGGCCTCGGGAGGTACACTTGGGCAGAGACGTCAGAGGCAGGTCCCTAAGAGAGGATGCCAGGCCATTTCTGTGAAATGAGGTAGTGTGCTAGCCAGGTTCTGTTACGGTATCAAATGTCAGAGGTAGTTTATGAAAAGGAGAGGCGTATTTAGCTCACAGCTTTAAAAGTCCCAGACCATAGTCATACAAATGAATGGGCTTTGTTCGCTACTGGGGAGGCAAAGCACCAGGTGGGAGTCATGCATTGGAGCAGAGCTGCTCACCGGCCAGAGGGGAAAGAGGAAGAGACCCAGGTCTCACACTTCCTGGAGACCTCCCACCTGGCCCACTCCCTAAGTGCTCTACCATCTCCCAATTATGCCAATCTGGGGGCCATTGGAGGATATAACAGATCTAAACTCTAGAAGAAGGCATACCCCTTAACAAGACACAACATGTTTCATGTCCTCCAAGACCACACACACTCAGGCTGAGTTTAAAAGTCAAGAGGGCTCGGCAGCTACATGCTGTGGTTTCTCCACGGTCAAATCTACCTAAGGCGTCTGATTTTGGAAACAATCAATATGACTGGAACCCAGAATGCTACCAGGATCCTGAAGTTCAGGGACAGCTTTACTGAGTGGTGACAGAGGATGCTGTTGGGTAAACCACCTTCCCAACAGTGACACTCAGGCACATCTACCTGCCTGGCACTCCTCCTATCACTTCGGGCAGCTCTGTCTTGTTTTGCACACACTGCCTCTGGTCTCTGTTAATACAATATCCTCTCAGGGAAGCTCTCCTCTTCTAGTCTGTTGCTGTGATTAAAATACTGAGCAAAACCATTGGGAAGGAAGGGGTCATTTCCATACAAATCCCAGCCATAGTCCATCACTGGGGAAGTCAGGGAAGGAACCCAGGCAAGAGCAGAGTCAGGAGCCATGGAGGAACGATGCTGTTTATTGAGGAAAGACCCTGATTTTGCCTCCTGCGACTCACTCAGCCTTCTTCCTTATATAACCCAAGATCACTGGCCCGGGGGGTGGCAATGCCCAGAGTGGGCTGGGCCCTCCAATTAACCAATTGTTAATGAAGAAAGTGTCCCTACAGACATGCCTATATCTTATGGAAGTAATTCCTCAGCTAAGGGCCCCTCTGACCCACGTGTCTCTAGTGTGTGTCACTTTGACACACCTCTCCCAGGCCTGGTCTATGTAAAGTAGCAGGTCTCACACTGATTCATTTTAACCCACAACATTGCTCGTTTAATGGCTTTTAACATACACACACTCACACACTCACAATCACGCACTTGTGCATGCACTTGCACATGCACACACTCACACGTGTATACAATCACTCATAGCAAACTTCCATATACACAATGTGACATAGAGACCACTGTGTGTGTGTGTGTGTGTGTGTGTGTGTGTGTGTGTGTGTGTGTGTGTCCTAGGACTTGGTGTACTCGTTGAGACTCCACAATTTGTTCCACTGAGGTGGAGGGGAAGGTCGTCACACCTCTCCCCTGCAGAGCTCTCTTATGAGGAACTCTGGTGGTCCCTAGGATCCTCCCTCTATAGAACTATTTGGGCTCAGTGAATGCAAACCAGAAGACGTCACTTTGTACTAAGGTGAAAGAACAATGGGTTCCTGAAGTCACTGAGAGCACCATACTGACCTGCCTGTCATCATATACTGTGGTGCAGAGGAGACTAACCTACCAGATGCGTCCCTTCTGACTTCTAGTTGTGTTCTGCAGATAGGTGTCTGTGGGAGCCAGAAAGGCAGGAGAGTGGTGGCCAGCAGAAACTTGCTCACTACCCCTTTCTTTAATGCTTGACTTCTACTCCACAATTCAGATCTACTCTTTCCCTGCTCCTCCACCATCCCTGACACCGCATGTTCAATACTGGAAGCAACTCCATCACTGGCTACCCGTGGGCCCCTGGGCCTTGCTGTGCTTGCCCAGTTGGTACTTGGGGTACCTGGTGTAAAGACAACGCCAGCAGAACTGCTGTCTGGATGTACCAGGGAAAATTGGTCACTGCCTCTGGATCGTGACTCTTCTCTAGAGGCCCCTGTAATCCTCAGAAAGGCCAGAAGCAGCTCGGAGAGTGGGGAAAACTTGGCTCTAGCATTGCCAAGGCCTAGTCAAGTCCTTCTCCTTGGGGAGGTTAGTGCCTCCAACTGTAAACTAGGAATCTAGTTTTCATGGTAAAAGAATTAAAGTAGCATTGGTAAAGGGTACCATAGTTCCTGTCACAGAAGACTGTTTGGAAAATAGGCAGACACAAATACAATGTCCCCTAGAGGGAGAGTGTGAACAGGGGATGCTTGGATCTGCTGTTCATGCTCCCAGTGGCAAGGACTTGAGCTGAAAACACCATGTATATCTGACCATGAATCCCAGCACAAGTTGTTATTTATAGTAAATCAAAGGCCAGTGTGATGGGGTGTTACAGGGTCTTCAAGGGTCTTCATGATGCATTTATATCAGGACACAAACCCTGCAGTTTCAGACATAGCTAGGTATGGACTCTCCACCACCTTATTCCCCCAAAAGGACATTCTTCATTCTGTGCCCCTAGCACCAGGAAAGAAAGTGTGGGGAGTACTGGGGGTACTTGAAGCAAAGACTTCCCCAGCGCAACCTGGGTTCTGGCCTAGGATGAGCAGAGACATTCAGTTAAGGCTGCTGAGGCAGGTGGAGCCCAGATCTCTAGGTCTGGGGTCAGCACCTCCCTCCAGTCTCCGATCACCTCTGGAAGGAATCGCTAGCTTCTGTGACCCATTTCCACAGGATGTAGGAGATGGTATCCTAAATATTTGGTGAGCTGGCTCTATAGGAAACTCAGAATGTGTGACCCAGATTGCCAAACCTTGGTCTACGCAGCTCAGAGAGTCTAAAGAAAAATCAAGAACACAGATGGAGCAGTCTAGCCATGAGAGAGAGAGAGAGAGAGAGAGAGAGAGAGAGAGAGAGTAAAATACCCAACAAGAAAAACAGCACAGACCTGCAACCCCAACTGCACAGGACCTGATACAGGAGGTCAGGGAGTTCAAGGCCAGCCTGGACTATAGCCTTAGCAACTTAGCCAGAGCCAGCATCAAAATAAGAACCAGAAGGGGCTGGGGATTTAGCTCAGTGGTAGAGCGCTTACCTAGGAAACTCAAGGCCCTGGGTTCGGTCCCCAGCTCTGGAAAAAAAAAAATAAGAACCAGAAAAAGGGGCTAGGGACATAGCTCAGTGACAGAAAATTTGTTTAGCATTAAGACCCGAGTTTCTTAGCATGTATAAGGCCTAAAGGAGGGGAGGGGAGGAAAGGGAAGGGGACAAAGGGCATAGGAGGGAGCAGGAGAGGACGGGAGATCTTCAACCTTTGGTCCCATCTATTTTTCTGGGCTGTTGTTTGGTGACTACATATCAGGTGAAGGTTTGTTTTATGTTGGAATTAGTCAGCTACATTCTCACTGCAGTGCAATCACAGCCAAGACAAGCAGAGTGGGGAAACCCCACAAGCTTGGCCGGACATTGGTTTTGCCAGTGCTTGGCATCAGGCGAAGTATCCTACCCCAGCCTAAGGCTGCACACACACAATTCTGAGCCTACCCTGCCCCTGGGCTCTCGAAGTTGGCAGGATTTGAGAGGGCAGTGACTGAATGTCAGCACAAAAGCCAGCCAGAAGGGCTGATTGGACGCCTGCAGGGTTGAGAAAGAGAAGCAGAGACCACAGCATGGCTGCCTGACTTGGAGCTGAGACCTACACTGTGCCAATGCCTGTCTGTTTTTAATCCATAGTCATTGTCTTGGCTAAATCATTAACTCTCCAGCATGGGGCCAGAAGAAAGCCAAAGGTCTATAGTCTAGAAGTGGGTGCCATGTGATGTCTCTCCCTCATGGGGTGTAGCTGAGGTGACAGAGGACTAGGAGGTGTCTTAGTCATCTGTCGTTATGATAAATGATCCTAACATGTAGCAGCTTAGGGCAGCATTGTGACTTTCTCACAGGCCTTTGAGGGCCAGGAACTGGGAGCGGTCTGGATGGTGGTTCTGGCACAGGGCCCTTCCAAGGTTGCAGCCAGCATCTGTAGCTGAAGACTGAGCTGGGACTGGAGATCCATGGCCACAAAGGTGGAGCCACGTGGCTATTATTGGATGGTCACCCTAGGTTCTTGCCCATGAGTTCCCCCATGGGCTACCTAGAGTGTCCGTACAAATGGCTGTTGAACCATGGGACAGAGAAAGCTAAAAGCCATGGGACCCTCTGACTATGGAGTGCACATGTTCCCTCCTGCTCCTTGTCTCGTTTATGAGAAGCATGACACTAAAATCCAGAAGGAGGAGTTAGGCTCCACCTTTTTGAGGGCAGTGTCAATGAACTGGAGTACCTGGTCTCTCCCCATCTGGCCCTTGACTGCTGTGTTTGCTTGAACAAACGCTTGAGGACTTGGGCCTCCGTTTCTTCTTTTATAAAATGTGTGCTGTTCAGATCGGTAAAGCCTCTGTGCCAGCACCCAGGCACTAAATTTCATTCCATGGCTACATTTGCTTATTGAATGCCTACTCCGTTCTCGATTTGTGTCAGCTCTTTTCTAGAATACTTGAGGATTCTTTAGAAATAGATATTTTTCCCCTACACCCAGAGAAATTCAGCTTTAATTGGTCCAAGGTAGACGTGCTAGATTTTTATGTCAACATGGCACAAGCTAGAGTCTTTTGAAAGGAGAGAACCTCAATTGAGAAAATACCTCCATAAGGTCCAGCTGTAAGGCATTTTCTTAATTAGTGATTGATGGGAGAGGGCCCAGTCCATTGTGGTTGGGGCCACTTCTGGACTGCTAGTCCTGGGTTCTATAAGAAAGCAGGCTGAGCAAACCATGGGAACAAACCAATAAGCAGCACCCTCCATGGCCTATGCAGCAGCTCCTGCCTCCAGGTTCCTGCCCTGCTCAAGTTCCTGCCCTTTGATGAAGAACAGTAGTAATATAGAAGTGTAAGTCAAATAAATTCTTTCCTCCCAGATTGGCTTTTGGCCATAGTGTAATAGAAACCCAAACTAGGACAAGCAACAGTAAAATTCAGCCTCCCACCTTGACATAGCTCCCTCCAAGATACCATCGCAGGTGAACTTAGCAGTCTAACATTCCAAGTTGAATGTGCTCACAGATAAACCTGGACTCTTGGCACAGTGCAGATATTGGAAATATCTAGGGGGAAATCTGAAATTTTCATTTCCGGCCAACTCCTCCTTGAAGTGATGCTTCAGGATAAAAGTTTGAAGACTGAGTTTCTGTAGTGGGCTGAATATGACAACAGCCAATAGCCGGGCAAAAGAGAAATAGGTGGGGTCGAGTTTTCACAGACTTGGAAAAGACGGAAAAAGAAAAAGCAGGAGAGGAGAAAAGAGAGCCGCCGTGGGCCAGCTGAGCCATAAAAACGTGGCCATGTGGGCTGGCCAATTGGAGCTAAAAACAGCTCAGATGAAACATGATAAATAATGACTTGGGTTATGGATAGGGGGGTAGGTTCTAACCGCATGGAGGGCAGACAACACCCAGCTCTTGTGCCACCTAAAGCATATTATAAAGTATAAAGACTGAGTATGTCTTTCACCCGAGAACATAAATGGTCAAAGTGGGTACAAACTCCAAGCTCAGATCTTTAAATATTTATTTACTACAAGTTTCTAGATGTCCATGGAGGGGGCGCAGCAATACAAAGATAATTTCCACCCTTTAGTAACAGAAATGCTGAGGAGTGAGGGAGATGCTGTAACCCAGGCCTGTCCCTGAGAGCTGGCCCCTTAGCATCAGACACTCTCCATTCCCTGTAGCAGAAGCCACAGAAAGCTCAGACTCTGCCTCTCAGACTCATTCCTAGGTTAATTAGGTCTCTGGTCTCTGACTTCATTAACACATAGCAAATAACCAAAGCGCAGGGTCCCAGCCTCCCTGAATCTCGGGAGATAGACCTGTCTGTACTCAGGCATGGACGTAAAATTCCGTAAGAAAACCACAACCAGGGAGAAATAAGCAATTCTCAAACAAGGACTGAGAAAGACAGAATCAAAGAGCTGACAAAATGTCTGGGGAGTAAGGCTGGGTCTTCAAGAAAGGAAGAAGCAGAAGAGATAACTTGGAACTAAGAAGGGCCTTGTCCTGCCTGAGGGCATTGGGAAGCCATCACAGCCACCTGCTTTGTTGTGGAAAGGGGTTGGTTGGTTGATTAGATGGTTGGTTGGATGGTTGGTGGTTGGTTGGATGGTTGGATGGTTGGATGGTTGGTTGGTTGGTTGGATGGTTGGATAGTTGGTTGGATGGATGGTTGGTTGGTTGGTTGGTTGGTTGGTTGGATGGTTGGATGGCTTGTGGAATCACTGTGCAACCAGCTCAAATCTGGTTTTTAATAAGCTAAAGACAATAGTCATAGGTGAACTCTGTGTGTGCTAGGACACTTGAGGGAGTGTATAACGTGGTCATGCTACTCCAGAGGCACTGGGCATTTTCAGGCATTTCAAGAATACTGCCTAAAGTCCTACAGGGCAATGATGTCTTTGCTGTCTTTTTCACAAGACCAACATCTGCATGCTAATATAATCCCATAGGGTCTGGGCTTTGGCCAAATAAATAGTATACAGTAAAGTTAAGGCAAGCACTCACCCAGAGGTTCCATCATCTCAGACAGATGCAGGTCCCAAGAGACCCTCTTTCCCTCCAGGTGGCTTATATACAAGTGCTGGGAGGATTTTTCTGTTGGTTTGGATTCAGGCTTGGAGGTTGTTTGATTGTTTTATTTTTTGATAATTTCATAATTTATACAATGAAACATGACCATAAAGTCCACCCTTCATCTCTACAGTTTTCTCTGGATCCCTGCGCGCGCGCGCGCACACACACACACACACACACACACACACACACACACACACACACACACGTAGCTTTTTTTTTTTCTTTTCTTTTTTTCGGAGCTGGGGACCAAACCCAGGGCCTTGCGCTTGCTAGGCAAGTGCTCTACCACTGAGCTAAATCCCCAACCCCACACAGGTAGCTTTTATTTCTTCAGTATCAAGCTTTAGCTCTGGGTGCTAAAGTGTAGGATGAATTCTGCTCACACAGTGCGATCTATAGAAAAGGGCAGCTTACTTCTTCCCTGGCAGCCATATTGGGAGCTGCTCATCCCAGACCTTGCTTCCCCCTCCCCGAGGCCCCCCAGAAAGCTCCTCATGGGGAGCTTCAGAGGACAGATAGATGCTCCTCATGGGCACCAGATTCAAGCCCTGGTTTACAAATCTGCAGCAAGGGGAAGGATTTGGGGTTATAAATAAATATGGCTCATTTCCTCTCTGCTTATTCGTGTAAACTTACAGTTTACATCAGATGGCTAAAGGAGGGGCTTACTAGTCTGCTAAGTAGTCAAAATGTTGACTCCAAAGGATTTTTAAGGTTTATTTTCATTATTTTTAATCAACTGTGTGCGTCTGTGTCTCTATGGTATATGTACCTGTATGGGGTATGTATGTGTGTGCCTCTGTGTCTGTATGGGGTATGAGTGCAGGGGCCCACAGAGGTGTAGGCATTGGATTTCACCCCTCCTCCAGCTGGAGTCACAGATGCTTGTGATCTACCTAATATGGGTGCTGGGAATCAAACTAGTTGTGTGGAAGTGCGGTGCATGCTATCTCTCCAGACCCCTGATGAATTGTGTGTGTGTGTGTGTGTGTGTGTGTGTGTGTGTGTGTGTGTGTGTGTGTATGTGTGCATGCATAAGAATGCAAAATACAAAGAAGAAAGGAGGGAAAGATAGAGGTGGAGAAAAGATAAAAACAGAAAAATAGAAGGCTTGGAGATGTGTGATCCCTTCTATCTCAAGTTTTAATGTGCATCTGAGCCATTGGAAAATTTAACCTAGAGGCAGATATGGATGGAGTAGTCTAGGGCCTGCCTGAACTCTGCACTCCTTCTAGCTCCCAGATGATGCTGCAGCAACTCCTTGCATGCCCAAAGTCTTCCCGCCAGTGAGAGTAGGGGAAATGCACCAGCACCACCGCCCCACCCCTCCACCTCCCAGGTTGCTGCTGCTAAGCACAAGGTAGCAGTCAGGCCAACTCCACAGCTGGCAGGCACTGCCATGGTGCTGCACTGGGGATCTGGGGACAGTCCTGGGTGCCCGGAGATTAGCGCCTTGTTCACCCTCCATTAGGCTGTATCCCTGGAGACTGCAGGGGTCCCCTGCTCTGAGCATCTCTGCTCCTGAGTTGGCGGCTAGGTAGGACTCTCTGTCTCCACAAAGCTGGAGTTGGCAAGAGACTTAGACTTTCTAATCTCTAGGTTTTTCTATCTTTTGTCTCCGTGAAGTCCAAGTCCCTGTTCTCAATAACATTGTTACATGAAGAGACATTTATCTTGCTGAATTCTTACTTTCCTTTTTGGAAAAAAAATCCACCTATGAAACCTTCAAACAAACAAAAGCACGCCGTCTAGCCCCCACCCCACCCCCTCCATATTGTGTCACTGGAAGCTCTGTGGGGGTTGCGAGCAGACAATTGTGCTATGAAGTAAGATTGAAGTAATTAAATGATCACATTCTTACTAAATTTTTCTACAAGGACGCACGCACTCTCCCGTGCACAGATAACCCTGCTTGTTTCAAGTTTTACAACCACCTCATCTGGGGAGGAAAATCAGGAAGTCACTTGAGGCGCACCGTGCTGTTGTAAATGTCCTGATTATAAAAAGAAAAGGAAAAAAAGAAGGGATGAGAGAGAGCGGAGTGGGAACCCTGACTTGAAAGACCCGCAGAGCAGCAGCCTCCCGTCCCCAGCCCCTCTGCTAGGCCTTCAAGGCCCTCAAAGCGTCTTTCCCCAGTACTGCTCACAGCAGCCTCAGGGAAAACACAAACCATTGAAGTAAAAGAAAATTCTAGCCTTTGATATTCTCTCTCTCTCTTCTGTTTGTCTCTGAAATACAAACCCACAATGGTTATCACAGAGACTTGATCTCAGACGCCTGAGATTGGCTGGCCTTCTGGAACAAACTCTTTTTTGCCTCCCCCTTCTCTTTGATTTCTTGTTTGGGGAACTGTTCTCTTATTGGTCTGTTTAGCTGAGGACAGCAGTCCACATGCACTCAGGGACCTCTCCCGGTATGGGTCCCCCATCCCAGCTACCATGAACCCCTCAGCGAGCTAACAGTTTACATCCGTCACACAAGCGACATTTACCGTGGAGCTCACAGAGCTCCTGAAAACCAAATGCAGTAGCCCAGTGTTCAGGAATCAAGAGCGTCCCCCGTCATTTGCATAAACTCCGTGTCTTAGAACCCCGTTATCATTGATGTTCAGAACAAAAACAGTTTTTTCCTTGGAGGCCTTCAGCCCTATCTCCACATCTCCCGGAGAGAGTATCCTGCATGACTAAGACTCATATTCCTCACTCTGACCCCATGTAACTGCCCCGTGGCCCTTGGACACTTCATAGTAAAAGGATTTTCTGTTCCAGAAGGGGCCATTCTACAAAAGGCTCAGGCTGTGTCCCTGTTAGGTCGAGGTTGCTGGAGGCAAGGTGAAAAGACAGACAGACAGACGCCGATCCCAGTGCAGAAGCTATCTTTAATAAGAACAACTGAAGGGCTAAAGTTTCTCCCGGAAATGGAGACTATAGGCATATGAGGTGGAGGTCTTGGAGTTCTAATGGCTGTAAAAGGGTTAGTGTCCATCAGTTGGAGTCTCAAAGTAGAAGTCAGTGGGTTTGGTATGTGGGTCTTACCAGAAGCTTCCATGAGTGTTCAGTCAACTCAACTCTCCTGTGCTCTGTGCTCCACACTCAGTGCTCCCAGCTCCCTGCTCTGTGCTCCACACGCAGCGCTCCATGCTCATGCTCTGTGCTCCACACACAGTGCTCCATGCTGGTGCTCTGTGCTCCACACTCAGTGCTCCATGCTCATGCTCTGTGCTCCACACGCAGCGCTCCATGCTCATGCTCTGTGCTCCACACGCAGCGCTCCATGCTGGTGCTCTGTGCTCCACACTCAGTGCTCCATGCTCGTGCTCTGTGCTCCACACTCAGTGCTCCAGGCTCGTGCTCTGTGCTCCACACTCAGTGCTCCATGCTCATGCTCTGTGCTCCACACACAGTGCTCCATGCTGGTGCTCTGTGCTCCACACTCAGTGCTCCATGCTCATGCTCTGTGCTCCACACTCAGTGCTCCATGCTCGTGCTCTGTGCTCCATGCTCATGCTCTGTGCTCCACACTCAGTGCTCCATGCTCGTGCTCTGTGCTCCACACGCAGTGCTCCATGCTGGTGCTCTGTGCTCCACACACAGTGCTCCATGCTCATGCACTGTGCTCCACACTCACTGCTCCATGCTCATGCTCTGTGCTCCACACTCAGTGCTCCAGGCTCGTGCTCTGTGCTCCACACTCAGTGCTCCAGGCTTGTGCTCTGTGCTCCACACTCAGTGCTCCATGCTCGTGCACTGTGCTCCACACTCAGTGCTCCATGCTCGTGCACTGGGCTCCACATTCAGTGCTCCATGCTCGTGCTCTATGCTCCACACTCAGTGCTCCATGCTCGTGCACTGTGCTCCACACTCAGTGCTCCATGCTCATGCACTGTGCTCCACACTCAGTGCTCCATGCTCGTGCTCTGTGCTCCACACTCAGTGCTCCATGCTCGTGCTCTGTGCTCCACACTCAGTGCTCCAGGCTTGTGCTCTGTGCTCCACACTCAGTGCTCCATGCTCGTGCTCTGTGCTCCACACTCAGTGCTCCATGCTCATGCTCTGTGCTCCACACTCAGTGCTCCATGCTCCTGCTCTGTGCTCCACACTCAGTGCTCCATGCTCGTGCTCTGTGCTCCACACACAGTGCTCCATGCTCGTGCTCTATGCTCCACACTCAGTGCTCCATGCTCGTGCACTGTGCTCCACATTCAGTGCTCCATGCTCATGCTCTGTGCTCCACACACAGTGCTCCAGGCTCATGCTCTGTGCTCCACACTCAGTGCTCCATGCTCGTGCTCTGTGCTCCACACTCAGTGCTCCATGCTCGTGCTCTGTGCTCCACACTCAGTGCTCCATGCTCATGCTCTGTGCTCCACACGCAGTGCTCCATGCTGGTGCTCTGTGCTCCACACTCAGTGCTCCATGCTCATGCACTGTGCTCCACACTCAGTGCTCCATGCTCGTGCTCTGTGCTCCACACTCAGTGCTCCAGGCTTGTGCTCTGTGCTCCACACTCAGTGCTCCATGCTGGTGCTCTGTGCTCCACACTCAGTGCTCCATGCTGGTGCTCTGTGCTCCACACTCAGTGCTCCATGCTCGTGCTCTGTGCTCCACACTCAGTGCTCCATGCTGGTGCTCTGTGCTCCACACTCAGTGCTCCATGCTCGTGCACTGTGCTCCACACTCAGTGCTCCATGCTCGTGCTCTGTGCTCCACACTCAGTGCTCCAGGCTTGTGCTCTGTGCTCCACACTCAGTGCTCCATGCTCGTGCTCTGTGCTCCACACTCAGTGCTCCAGGCTCGTGCTCTGTGCTCCACACTCAGTGCTCCAGGCTCGTGCTCTGTGCTCCACACTCAGTGCTCCATGCTCGTGCTCTGTGCTCCACACTCAGTGCTCCATGCTTGCCCAGTGCACTGCACTTCTCAAAGACCTGGAGTAAAAATAGTAAATACTAAAATCTCCACCCAACCTCTATGCATTCATTGCAGATTATCTGATTCAAAGATACAGCTGTTTCTCAAATTACAGTGGGGTTATGTCCTGATAAGCCCTTCAGAAGCCAAAAATATCCAGTCAAAAATGCATTGAATAGAGGCTGGAGAGATGGCTCAGCAGTTAAGAACGCATACTTCCAACAGCCACACTGGACAGCTCACAGCCACCTAGAACTGCAGCTCTAGAGGGCCCTACACCTTCCTCCATAGCACCTGCACACCCATGGCTGCAGCACCCACACGTGTGTGGCATACATACATGTACACATACACACATACACATGACTAAAAATAAAAATAAATCTACAATCCCACATGGACTGTACCTACCCTCCACACTTCCTTGCTAAGCGGTGGTCTGTAGTGCACTTGGGACTGGAAGTCAGGTTCACTGCCACACCCATGCCCAGCATCTTGAGAGAGGATCCAAATCCAAAGTTTGAAGTAGTTGCTACTGAATGCATATCACAAGTCAAAGAGGATTCTTCGTGTTAAAAGTAACAAAGAAAACCAGAATTCGGCTAGTTAGTAAAATGCTATGTAAATAAATCTTTGGGTTTTTAAAATTTAATCCTCGGCAGGACAAGAGTGGGAGAGGCGAAGGAAGATGAGGGCAGAGCTTCAAAGTCACCCTGATCAAAACACCTGAGTGTGCTAATAGTTTTCTTATCAGAAGCTCTTCAGGGCCAGAACCTGCTGGAGACCCGAGGATATGATGATGTCAAATGTTTTCATGGTGCATAGTTAGAGCCACAGTTGGAAGGGAGAAGATGTCACTCAAAGATAAGGAAATTGGACCTGAATTTTATAACTGAATTTAATTAGCACTGATTTGAGGTTGAGAGGACCTGGTTTTTCCAGTTTGCAGGAAATGCATCTTCACCTGCAGGGTCTGTTCCAGAAGGGAAACTGGGAGGCAAAGGAGTCTGAAGCAGGGGAGGGGTCTTTGGACATGAAAGGTCTCCATCTTGGGTTTCCTCTGTGATGTTATAAAACCCCTGCTTCCCTTTTTCCTTTGCCAAATGCCACACCTCCCCAGCATCAAATGCCAACCTAACACCCATGGAGGCCACAGACCTCCCCACCACAGCAGCCCCTAGATAGAAATGGGAAAAGCACACAGCGTTCAAAGGCGAGGGGAAAGACACATGCTCCCTGAAGCCTGTGGGATGCAGGAGGAAAAATTCTCAACAGAGTGGAGCTCTCCTAAGAACTTCCTTGCTGGAAATCTCCCCCTCTTAGTGGATCTGAAGACAGGTTGAGTATAATATCATTAAAAGAGATCTCTGGGACCATTCCTCATCCACATACCCAGCTGTACATCTTCTGACCTGGTGAAATGTTTTGAATAGGGTAATAGTAAATAAAGTATGTTTTTGGGAAGTCCTGGGAAGATAGGCAGGGTGCACTATTGAAGATGAAGGCTTAGATTATTGAACTTTTATTTTTCAGTGTTAGGCTGAACTTTATAGAACCTCACTAAATTAATGGGGATGAATTCATCCTTGTTCTAAATGTATTGCTGATATACAGTTTTATTTTTGTCATGATGTATGGCCTTTTGAAGATCTTGCTTGAGGTGCTCTGAGTGGACATTTTGTCTGCTTGTTTGTCTCGCTGCACTGGCAGAGGTGGGGAGATTTGAACCCAGAGCCTTGCCATCAATGCCAGGCAAGTCTGCTATCACTTAGTCATATCCTCAGCCTTCTCAGTAAGTAACAAGGACTGCCTTGAACTCACTTTTTAGTTCAGTAAATCCTTGAACTGCAGGCCTCCCTCCTCAGTGTCCCTAACAGCTGGGGTTAGAGGTGGGCAGCCCCGCACCTGTTCAGACGGCGGTCTGGTTAGGGAGAGCCACGGTCTGCATTGCGTGAGCAGTGAACTAAAGCTTGAGCTCTGGGTCTGAGGGAGCTTTCCTGTGATTTACCTTTTACATTTGTCCTTTCTAGAGTCTGCTAGCTGCAGTTTCCGATTGCTTGCAGACTTGGCTATTAAACAACAGTCCTCTTTGTCCAAAACTTAACTTCCCTGGTTGCCAGGGGTTTTCTCTTCCCAAAGTGCCACTTTCCTCTCGGTCCAGATACGTTTCATTTTCCGTATGTGTGTTTCTTCTCCACCTTAGGGGAACACAGCTCCATGGCAGCTCCTCTCCACCCCTGCTTACCATAATAGGATTACTTTGAGCATCATACAACGAGGATTGGGGTAGTAACAGGTAGCCTGGTTGATTTCTGCCTCACAATTTATCAGTAGGAACTCAGAAAATTCCAGGTCTCATTTCCCCTGAAGCAGACTGAGAGCAGGCTTAGAGCTCTTTGGTGGTGGTGGTTGGGGGGGTGGTCATCTAAAAGACAGCCTTCGGAGACACTCACTGAGGTAGCCACCACCCACTATGCCTGCTTACATACATCATACACAAAAAACTCAATGTCACAAGCTTGCTAGCCCAAGTGCAGTTTTTAGCCGCATCCCCAATAGGTCTCAACTATCCATTGAGAAAAACCGTTTGGGAAATGACTGGCCTCCGCTGGAATTGGGTTGGGGCTGTGCTGGTCCTGAGGGTGATGTGAGACTGAGCAGGGATTGGCTGAGCTTGACCTGAACTAGGGCTCATTTCACCCCACATCCACTGCTGACTTCATCCCCTGCCTGGACCTCTTTACACCGGTCCTGTTTGTGAGTGAATATCAGGGAAAAAGGATCTTCCCTTGCAGGCTTGAGGTCACAGGGCCAGGTTTCCCCACAAGTACCTCTACCTCAGAGTTACCTGATTGGTCATAATATACCGTGGGGCCCCCAGAGTCATTAAGTGATGTGTTCTCTCTTCTCCATCATATGATTTATAAAACGATGTCCTGAAATGTCCTATGGAAACTGCGTGGATCTTGAGAACATGGTGTTCTCATGGCTTGTATGCTGTGGTGCCACTACACTGTGACTTTACGTGTAATCCCAGAAGGCAAACTGGGCAGTGGTGACAGGGACACGGAAGTAATAAGTTATACCATGACTACAAGCAAATTTACAACAACCACAGACTAACAACTTAACTTTAAAAAAGCTTTCTCCCAGTTCTTCTAATTTGATTGCTACCAATTTTAGAAGACCAACAAAGGATCTTTAAAAGCAAATGGAATTTGTCTTTCTCATGGTTCCTGTGGACTGCAGTTTTCTTCAACTCGAGGATTATTTGTTCTACGTTGGCTCACAAATCTTTCACCTGCCACAGGTTCTCCGCTAAGATTGGAGGATGTGAAATTTTATAACATACTTTGCAATAGTGGAGTAACAGTATTTTTGATTTGTATGCATGGTCAAATGATCTAAGTTATGAGAATCATGGCCTTGCAGAGTCCTGAGTATTGTAATGAGGGCCATGGAAGGGACAGTGCACAGCCTTCCCTGGCACATGCCCCACAGGACCTTATTACAGTTGATTGATTGACATTCAGAATTCCCTATCAAAACCAGTATCCACAGTAGACTCCGCCTCTCCAGCCTCCCTGGGAAATTCTCTGATTAACTCACAACACAGGTTCTTTCACTAGCTCTCTTGTTGGATTTGTAATAAACCACTGAAAAGGGAGGATCGCTAGATTTGTTTTTAGCCCAGTATCACTCTGCCAAGTCCAGCCTGGTTCTACATGTGGCCATAAGAAGTGTGTGTGATACTGTACCTAGGCAAACATGAGGATGCCATTCTGGTAAACGGTGGCTTTGGGGGGTGCCATATTTACTCACTAGTGGTTGAATGAATTTAGACGATTAATCCAGTTTCCTTTTGCTGGCAATTCAAGGGTTTGGATGTCAGAACTATGTATATGCTAAGCCTTATCCCCAATCAGATGTTCAGTTGCCCTCAATCCTGGTTGTTAGCTAGAGTGGAAACATCAGTATAAGGGGTGTGTCACTAGGTGTGTCCTCACTGTAGGACATTCAGGCCACCAGTGGACCCTGACCTCCAGTGAATGGGTCAAGACTAGCATTTTCTTTAATAGTCCTGCATTGTGTGACAGGGAATGGAATGGAGACAGACTCGCATGTAATAAGCATTGGTTTATAGAGCCTACATGTGTGCAAGTGTGATGTATAGTTCTGGTTACTATGGCAACAGATTGGTTGACTTGTGGGTGTTGGGGTAGACACATCTTCCTCTTGTTGGCCAGTGCTGCCACCAAGCTACTGAAAGCCCCGTACATATTTGGTCTTAGCAAGTATTCCCTGTGGTAAAGGATGACCAAATATGAGGCATCTGGAGCCAGTTCCTGGGCCTACACCCAGTCATGGCAGGGAGCATGGAAGCAGGCATGGTTCTGGAGAATAAGTAGCTGAGAGCTAATCCTGCCCTGCAGAGGGAGACAGACAGACAGACAGACAGACAGACAGACAGAAGACAGACAGAGACAGAAACAGAAACAGACACAGAGAGAACTACATCCTGACTTGCAGAGAGACAAAGAGAGAGAGAGAGAGAGAGAGACAGAGACAGAGACAGAGACAGAGACAGAGACAAAGACAGAGAAACAAAGACAGAGCCTGGGCCTGGTATGGGCTTTTGAAACCTCAAAGCTCACCCTCCACCCCCAACCCCCAACCTCCAACCCCAGCTCCCATTCTTCCAAATCCATGTCACACTTCCTCTAACAAGGCCACACCTCCTAACCCTTCTAATCCTTTCAAACAGTTCCACTCCCTGGCAACTAAACATCAAATAGATGAGCCTATGGGGGTGGGGTATTCTTAGTCAAACTATCACACACACACACACCACAGGACACATACACACACTCACATATACACCACACCACATACACGCACACACCCACACACACACATACATCACACACCACACATACACACACCCACACACACATACACCCCCACACCACACACACGCACACCCCACACACACACCACACCACACATACACACACACCTCACACACACACCACACCACACATACACACTCACATATACACACCACACATACACACACACCACAAATACACACACACCCCACACACACACCACACCACACATACACACACACCCCACACACGCACACACCACACATACACACACACACCCCACACACACACACCACACCACACATACACACACACACACCACACCACACATACACACTCACATATACACACCACACATACACACACACACACCACAAATACACACACACACACCACACATACACCCCCACACCACACACACGCACACACCACACATACACACACACACACCACACACACACACCACACCACACATACACACTCACATATACACACCACACATACACACACACACACCACAAATACACACACACACACCACACACACACACACACACACACACACACCACATCCAGGCCGTCTTGGCCAGAGGCCCCATGTGTGTAGGTGCCACTGCCTAGGAACATTATAGTTGAGATTCTTCAGCAGAAGCTGTCTCATTCCCATTCCTCCCTTCTCTTAAGACTCTCGTGGTGCTAGCTAAGAGCACCACGGGGTTCCACCATGCCTTGTGTCTTCTACTTTGCACACTGGTAAGATCAGATTCTCTCCCATGACTCTCCAGGCCGGGGACCAGGTGGCCCAGCAGCCAAGGTCCCAAGCTTGACCTTGCAGCAGCCTTGACAGCATCACTGACATTTGGCTTCTCCTGTATCACAAGCCCCTCCCCACCCCACACATACCATTAGGCACTATTCCAGGAAGTTCCTGGAGTCAGGAATTCATGAGAAGCCACAGAGAGCTTGGGTTAGCACAAATGTATCCCTGGCTGCAGCACATACCCCAAGCACAGCCTCTGTTCTTCATAGCTGGTGACTGCAGTTACCTCTGCCACCAGCTATGGGACCACTTCAAGGGGACTCATCAAAGGAGGATGATATTGTATAGTGCAGCTGGGATCCTGACCCTGTGCCTTTTCCCGTGTGGCCTAAAAGCAGGACAGCCCGCAACTCTCCATCCATCCTTTGGAGTGACTTATGGCTTCAATGATCCAAACAACCAGAATTTCACCCTTAGACTGCCAGGCCTCCTGGGCTACTGTGTGTCCCCAGAAGCAGTCCTGTAGGAACCCAGCCTCCCAACTGCAGCACTGACTTTGTGGTTTTACAAGGAGGTGTCTTCCTAGCCTCCAGCAGCCCTCTGCCCCACCATCCTCCCGCTGCCCTCTGCCCCCAGCAAGCCCTCACCCATTTGTCTGCTTTAAGGTTTCCCACTGAAGGAGGGAACAGCTCACGGTTGCTAATGAAAGTGATCGCAATCCCCGCGTATTTATCTTAGATTATGGTCGTTAGGAGCTGAAACAGCTCCAGCAGCAGTCTGCGGTTGATGTGAAAACAGGCAACAGGCGAGTCTCAACAATGAGCTTAAGGAAAGGTGTCAGGTATAAATCTCGGCTTCAAACACCAGGGTGCATTCCAAACTTCAGAGACACCTCTTTGAATAAAGGCCCCCCCAACCCCTGTTTTTTTTTTTCAATCCCGCCTTTCTTGTCCTTGGGCCTGGAGCAGGATGAAAGTGCAGGGGTGTGTGCGTTCATTTAGTCTGATAATGAGGGCGAGGCTCGCGGGCATGGTAATTTGGCAGCTTTGGGACTTCCTGTAACTGTTTTAATTCTTTTTTTTTATCCAAAGGCTGCTTAAAGACAAACATTTTTTGTTAAACTACTGGTGCTTCATTTTCTGCAGGAACCGTGCAATTAATCTTGTTTATATTAAAGAGGCAGGTTGCCTCTGTCAGCTTTCCTGGGCTATAATTAATGAAGATCAAAAACGTTACAAAGACATAATATTTAGCTTAATGCAGATGAGGCTGGGCAACAGCTGCGTCAATTAGAGGAGTCGAGGGGAAAACAAATACCCTTTGGGATAACTCAGATGCACTAAAAGGCAAGGATCTTCCGGATCAGTCCCTCCCTCCGCCAGCCTTCGCGGTAGGCTGGGTGACAGAGTTTGGACATCAAATGGTTTATAAGGCTCCAGCAATTGCACCTCAACTGCAGTTGGAAGGGATTCGGCAGCTTAACCTGAGTTTATCCAGGTGTGTGGATGTAGATCAGAGGCTGAGAGCCTAAGTTTTAGAGAGGGGAGCCGGAAAAGAATGGGCGGGGCAGAAGAAGTCAACCGCGGTCTACCAGAACACTCTATCCCAGAACACTCTATCCTGCTAGGGCACCAAGCAAGCTTGCAAGCCCCCTGAAGACAGTTATTAGAAATGAAAACAGTGAATCAGATGAACTCAGTGGATTCCTGCCTCACTTTGATGAGTTCCTAACCCCATGACTAAGACCTGTGGCTTTCACATGCAAGTTCAAAGGGGTTGGCTCTGCTTTCAAACAGCCGTGCTGCACACCAGGGCTTTGCTCTGTCACAGAGCTGATGGAAAACAGCCACCTAGAGGCCACCGAGGAATCCCGCGGACATGGCATGCAAACTCCCAAGGAACTGTAGAGAATGTTCTGTTAACAAGCTGTCCTCTCTCCTGGGCTCACAGATTTGAGATCCCAATTACAAAAGTGCAGGGTGGGGAAGAGGAAGGAAACAGAGTAAGAAGTCAAAGGTTTTTTGTTTGTTTGCTTGCTTGCTTGTTTAGCATGTTTTGATAGCCCAGAGGATGAAGGTGGCTGAACCCAACGAAAAAATACAGGAAAATTCTACTCAGTCAAACAATTACAGAAGTATCTGGGCTCATGTGTGGCTCTGGCTTCCCAGAAGAGATAGCTATCAGAACCTGCGTATCCAGATGAGACAAATTCACTCTAGATTTTAAATGGCGCCCAAGGGTGTCATTCTCGAATCTCACGTTTTAACTGCATGCCCTTTAGCTCCGTAATTCCCTCCTTCATAGGTTGCAGGAAGGATCCCGTCCTACAGATACAAAGATGTTCATTGCAAAAGCATCATACTGAAAAGCAGGATCAATCTGAAGGTTGGATATCAGAGAATTAATTGATTCGTGATTCACCAATATAACGGAATTCTTTGAACCATTACAAAGAGTGTCATTTAATGGTAACAAAGGCTCTAGGCAGGGGTTCTCAACCTTTGAGTTGAGACCCCTTTGGGAGGGTTGCATATCAGATGTTCTGCAGTCAGATACCTACATTATGATTCATAACAGCAGCAAAACACAGTCATGAAGTAGCAATGGAATAATATTATGTTGGGGTCACCATAATATGAGGAACTGTATTAAGGGGCCACAACCTTAGGAAGGTTGAGAAGCACTGCTCCAGAGAATGAAAAAGCAAACCGCAAGTTCTGTATATAAAACTACCTAGTCTTTTCTTAAAATGTGTTTGAACGGGCAGCCATCTTCCAGTAACTCACCAAGATGATGAACACAAAAGGAGAGAGGAGAGGCACTCGGTACATGTTCTCTAGGCCTCTTAGGAAACGTGGAGTTGTTGTTCCTTTGGCTGCAAACATGCGAATCCACAGAAGGATGATGTCGTAGACACCAAGGGAATGGGCACTGTCCAAAAAGGAATGTTACCACGGCAAAACCGCAAGAGTCTACAGTGTCACCCACGGCAAAACCGCAAGAGTCTACAGTGTCACCCACAGCAAAACCGCAAGAGTCTACAGTGTCACCCAGCAGGCCGTGGGCATCATTGTAAACAAGCAAGTTAAGGGCAAGATTCTGGCCAAGAGGATCAGTGTGCGGATTGAGCACATCAGGCACTCGATGAGCAGAGACGGCTTCCTGAAGCGAGTGAAGGAGAACGATCAGAAGAAAGAGGAAGCCAAAGAGAAGGGCACCTGGGTTCAGCTGAAGCGCCAGCCTGCGCCACCCAGAGAAGCCCCCTTCGTGAGGACTAGGAAAGGAGCCTGAGCTGCTGGGGCCCATTCCATACGGATTCACGGCCTAATGGACAAAATGGAAATAAAGGACCCAGACTGCAAAGTGTTTTCCTTAAATAAAAAAAAAAATGTGTTTGAACAAATAAAACACTGAAATAAAATGCATAGTGGGATTGAAATTTTATTTCCTTTTTAGATATTTATTTCCAGTTCTAAAATCAGAAAATAAATATTGTAGTACTAAGCATTCCTTGGCACTCATATGTGCCAGACACTCTGGGTTAGGCTCTAGACAGCGACGTTTACTGATGAGATTACTACACACAGATAGGTAAGTCTTCCGGGACACTGTTACCGAGTGAGCAAACAAGAACTTTCTTACTTGTTTTCTTCTGACACCAGGAAGCCCAGTGGATTAGAATCAAATGCTCTATAATTGAGCTGCTGTTTGTATCAGAACACTTGGCTCCCAGTTGATAGAACTGTTTGGGAAGGATTAGGAGGTGCAGCATTGTTGGTGGAGGGTGTCAGCTGGGGCCTCTGAAAGGTCATGACTTAGGAAAGAAAATCAGTCCAATCCTTGGGGCTAAAGGCTGTGACTTCAACAGTCCAGCCTGATAAAGAAAGTCAAGCCCTACACGGTCAACAGAGCCTTCCAGTAACTTAACAACTTCTCTAAAGTATATCATTATAATGTTATGTACGAGAAAACATTACAGCAGCAAAATAAAATAATAATTTTAAAAATAGTTGATAGACACAGTATAAAGGGAGGTAACAAAGACTTGGGAACAACTAATTGTTATATGCCCAAGGATTTAAAGGAAATCTGAGCACAGCAAGCAGATGGAGCGCTTCAGCAAAGAAAGTGAGATTCTTTTTTAAAGGAAACTTGAGAAGAGAAAGGGCTTAACCCTGTGGAGGTTAAAAGGAGCAGTGAACCCAAGTTAGATCAGTTGAATTTATCTAAAAAGCAGAGGATTAACACGTTTTTATCAGGCCCTTCTCTTGCTCAGAAACCCATTGTCCCCTGCCTTACCCGCCTACCGGGGACAGAATCTTTTTATTCCAGGCTCTTTGCAGCCAATCCTCAAGCTTCCGTCTACCTCCATCGCCTGTACCTGTATGAGGTCCTACCTCATTCGTTTTCTAGTTTGTTTTTCTGTTGCTGTGATGAACATTAAGACCAAAGAAGACTTTGAGAAGAAAAGATTTATGTCATTTTACGTTTCCAGGTAACAGTTTGTCAGAGGGAAGTCAGGGCAGGAACTCAAGGCAAGTGCTGAAGCAGAAGCCATGAAGGAGCATGGCTTGAGGATCACAGCCCACGGCTTGCTCAGCCCAGGACCGCCTGCCTGGAGGTGGCTCTGGACACAGAGGGCTGGGCCCCCTCATATCAATTATTAATCAAGGCAGGGCTCCACAGAGTCAGTGTGGCTAAGGGAATTCCTCACTTAAAGGTCCCCCTTCCCAGGGACTCTAGTTTGTGACAGGCTGGCACATGAGCAAACTATCCCTAAGGACTTGTTATCTTTCTGAGTACTGTGACCATCTGAAGCCCTCTCCTTTACTTCCCCTCCCAGTCAAATGAATTATAAACACACATCCCCCCTGTCCCTGTCCTCAGTCCTCAGTCCTGCTCACTTTTCTACAGCCCAGCCTTCTTCATCACGGCACTCCATTCAGTTTCGGAGCCCAGTAACATTCGCAGTTAGTAAGCACATAGCTATGCTATAACAGAGTCCTTTGGCTATTTCTCTCAATAAAGTCTTGCAAAGATCTTCACTGAATAACACAGACCTAAGAGGCACTCGTGGGCTGGTAAAATGCAAGGGCCTCCTGATATATTTAGCCCAACATCCTCCGTGTAGCTACAGATGGAGACCTTGAAGACCTGGGTGAAACGTCTACCCATCCTGGCACAGAATTCTTCTTTAAACCACAGATGCCCATAGCCATGCAAGGTCATAAGGAAACCATACGAAGGATGTGAAACAATTACTTTCAAATACACATTTAAATTTTAATGGGACTAACGCCCCCCCCACCTCATCGTTTATAGTCTGCCTTGAATTACTTTCAAACTTCTCACAGTTTACTACCTGATAGTCCACCAATCATGAATGGCAGATGTCCTAGCCTTAAATGATCTTAGACATAGATTCTGAGGTACCAGAAATAAGTGTCAGTTAGCTCTTGGTAACAGTCTACTAAGCTTAGGGTCTTTCTTGACCCTCTACTGGAGGTTGGTCATTGAAGTAAAATTCCACCAAGCTAGATAAAAGAGAAGATGGCTACTTAGATGATTCAGTGCACAGAGGCCATCTACCTCTGTGGACTCCTCAGAGTGCTAAGAAATACTTGAGTAGGTAGCTATCAGCCTGGTGAGCATGCACCAGAAAATAGACAGCCTAGGGTAGGTGTGTTGCCCAGAACACAGCATTTGTCCTATCAGATGCTTGGATGGAGGGAGGCATAACAGAAGATACAGCTGAGTCCCCAGCAAGCCGCTCCCCTAAAGACACGCCCCCTACTTATATCAGCCACAGGCAGTTGCTGCTCATGCAGGGGTATAAAGATAGAAGCTCCAGGGTGTCCTACAGGGACACCATTTGCTGAGACTACAATACAGCCTCACTTCCCTTCTGCCCCTCCAGCTTTCCCTGAACTTTCATCTCCAGCACCAGGTTCATGTTACTAGATGGGGAGCTCCAGTGCCCACATAACAGAGTGTAGGGAACAGATGAAGTTTTGAGTGACTGTGTACTGTTAACATGATCATGGGGGACGGCAAGGACCCTAAAACCTCAAACTTATGCAATGGCAAGTCTTTCCCCTGGTCAAGTATGGATGTGGGCAGTGTGTGCAGAAAGTATCATCCTCTTGGATGTCTGTATGTAGGATGATGTCATATAGGTGAAGGCAGGTACAGGATAGAACAAGGCCTGTCAGGGACAGGAAGGAAGGATGGGCAGGAGAAAAGTTTTAGAGAGAGTAGGGGACTGGAGCGAGGAGAGGCAGTGGAGAGAACATGGAGGCTGATGTTAAGATTCCTTTCTGCACAGTTACAGGTTGTTATGAATATTATTAAGGGATGGATGTGTACAGGGCTTTGTGTGTCTAGGTGGGCAATTATATCTTATCAATTGGTTGTAAGTTAATTGTGTGGATGTATTGTACATTGAGAATTTAACCTATAAATCTGGTGTTGGGTTCCAGTTTGCTGAGTAATGATCTCACTGGATGTTGGGAGTGCGAACAGAGTTTGTGACAGGAAGCTGTGCTAGTCTATAGAATGCTTGAGGCTAGCATGGTGTGGGGCCACGCTAGCACAGCCCATGGAACACTATGTGAGTCTCAGGCGTGGTAATAACCACCAAGGGACAGTGTGTGAAAGCGGTAACAGAGAAACAGTTAGAATGAGCGGATCCTTGGGAGTGGGAACTGGCAGGAACCAGGACGAGTGTCATTTTTCATAATTTTGCAGCAGCAACTGTAGCCTGAGCCTGAGCTTTGGCAGGGACCCCATACTGGGACGAGCTAACCCACCTCCTCCTTCAGCTGCATAGAAACCCACCTGAGTTTCTGGGCTGCTGGTGCATCTCCATCAAAAGCATGGCCTACCGATCCCAGCTTTTCCTGCACACCAGTGTGTCGTCTCTTCATCCCCCACTTCCCCATCACGCAAACCCCAAAGCCACTGTCCTCGTTAGGGTCCTTGCTGTGGTGAAACTCCATAACCAAGAGCAAGTTGGAGAGGAAAGGGTCTGTTTGGCTGATACTTCCCCATCATAGTCTGTCATCTAAGGAAATGAGAAGAGGAACTCACTCAGGGAAGGAACCTGGAGGCAGGAGCTGATGCAGAGGCCATGGAGGGTGCTGCTTACTGGCCTCCTTCCCATGACTTGCTTGGCCTGCTTTCTCCTAGAACTCGGGACCACCAGCCCAGGGATGGCTCCACCCACAATGGGCTGGGTCCTCCCCCATCAAACAATAATTAAAAAAATACATTATAGACTTGCCTACAGACCAATCTGACAGAGGCATTTTCTCAATTGAGAGTCCCTCTTTCAAATGGCTTATGTCAAATAGATATAAAACTAGACAGCACGGTCATGTACTTCTTGGTCAGAGAGGGTAGCAAGTGGTCAGTGTTACATACACAGGGCAGACTTAGTGCCGCTGTGGCATGAGGGCAAAACTATGCCCTGCCTCACCTCTCAGTCACATAGCTAGAACAGGACTGATTAAACGGTACTTGTGATTCCCAAATTAATCTGACCCTACCCCCACATACTGTTTGGTCCTTGTTAGAAATAGTGCTCCTTGACCTACAATAAAGTCCCACTGAAACATCCTGAATCCAAAAACTGCTCTCAGGACACCTAGTGTTGGAGCTTGGCCTACCCTGCCTCACATATACTCAGGGCACTTACACCAGCCTGCAACTGGGTAAAGTCACCTACCACAAAGCTGGCTTTGTGTGGGTGAGAACTCACCATTGGGTACAGTCAGTGGTCATTAAAGTGTGGCTGCTACAGAATGCACGTAGCTTCCTTACCATCACTCTGTCATAAAGCTGTACGTCTGGGACTGTTGTACATGAGAAAGAATATGTTTTAGAGGGCTATGGATGTCTCTGCTGTAAGAGCTCGGATGTGTCCCTATGTGTTACAGCCATTTCCTGAGGTCAGACATTTCCCAGGTGTCCTTGCTCCAGCATCACAGCTGGTAGAAACCAGTGTTTGCACAATGACTGCCTGGTGGGCCCCAGTACCACGGCCTGTCTCCACACTCTGGAGATACAAGGCCTTCTAACCAGACACAGCTTGCCACAGGGACCTTGTGAGACTTTGAGCTGGAAGGGACATGGCATCCTATGGTCACCTGCCCATGACATCTGCCACTGAACACCATGAAGATCTGGGCACTGATAAGTCAGGATCTTTGCATTTTGTGGGGTTCTGGAGAAATGAGATCATGCATTTTCCGTGCTATCTATGAGCTAAAGCAGCTCTCTGGTAGGCATTACTAGCTCCTGCTGCCCTAAACCTCACTTCCAACCTCAAGTGACCTTTCTAATGGGCAAAAGAAGGAATCCCTGGGCAATTTCTAAGTTTATAAAAGGAGTTTTCATGACCTTACACATAAATCATGTCCTGGTTTGGACACTGGTTGGCAGCAGGAGATCATGGCCCACAGCAATGTAAGGTACAGCAAGGCCATCTAAAGCAGCTGGTCCAGGCCCTGGCTACACAGCCACACAATGAGTACAGGTTAGCCAGCCACACTCTACCACTGACAGGAAAATAAAACTGTCACAATGTCTGTCTGTCTCTGTGAATAATATTCCTTTCTTCTTAAAAATAATTACTTTGTTTTTTTTATTGAAAATGGCCTCTGCTAAAAGTTTATAAAAACAGGGTAATAAAATATGAAGAGGGAAGCAGGGGGGTGGTTCTAATTCTCCCACCCAGAAATAACTATTATCAACTTGCTGTAGACAGTTCAGGAATGGTCGTACATGTGAGGCAAGTCCTTGGAGTTTTTCCAGAAAAGAGTTCTGTTACTTCTTAAAGGAATGCAGCATCCTGAAAGACATGACAAGAACTCCAGCCTTAATGCTGTTCTCTTCTTTGAACAGTAACTGCCAAAGTCATCTCACTTGTGCGGTTAAGCCATCTCACTCTTGGCAAACAGGGGTGGCTCAGGACAGATCCACAGGCTTCTCGGAGCCCCTGCTTCAGGCAGGACCTGGGCTGATGTAGACATGCTCATGTGCCTGTTGTCCCAGGTGTGTCACCATCCCCAAGGACAGCCCTGACTGCAGGTGCTAGCAGGAGTCTGGGTGATTCCGAGGAGCCCCTCACTGTGGAGCAAGGGAGGCGGGGTGCCAGGTGGAGCTCCAGGATGCACTCTGAGCATCTTACCTGGCATGGAGGACCGCCAGGAGGAGGGCTGTGTGTCCTCAAAGCACTTGGCAGCCCTTGGCGGCTCTCCCAGGTGGCTGATTTCCTCATGCTTGAGGATTAGCGCTTCCAGCAGCGAGGCAGAGATGTGTGGTATGACAGATCTCGGTTGGGAATCTCTAGTTCGGTTCCAGCAGTGTCAGAAAGAAACCTAGGACAGAGCAGTTTCTCACAGCACAGGACCTGCCCCGGGCATGGATACTTCTGCTTTCTGTCCCCTTGAGTTCAGAGGTTCTGTGACCTTACCAAATGGAGGTAGACAACTTGTGTCCTTAAACCACAAAGCACACGACAGGGTTCCCTCCTCTATATTCCACTGCATGCCCAGACCACATTTTCTCAATGAAGGACCCCATGATCTTTGAAATAAATATGTCTCAACTTTTAAAAAAAAATTAGCTGTTATGTTTAAGTGGGCAATTATATCTTACCAATTGGATCTAAAAAAAAAATTAGCTGCATTTTCCAATAATTTTCCCTAGAATTCTAGGTGGCTGATGTATATGATGATGCTCAAATAAAGCAAATTGTATTCATGCTGTCAACCTTTCTTTCACCCGGCTCTCATGAGGTTCCCACAGCAACCCTTTCCAGGATTTTAATGTTAGCAGGCTTCAGTCTTTTAAGCTTCAGTTTTATTGTGGTACCAGTATAGTTCAGTTCTAAATATTTTGGCATCACTGGAGGGTTTTTGATGTAGGGATAAATAAGCTATGGCATTCCAGCCATGACAGCATTGAAATGCATGGGGAACACTAATAAACAGTCCTTTATGCATAGCCTGGTTCGTTCTTTGGCAGAGCACCCACTAGCCTCTCCCAGGGCCTCTGGAGGAGGGCTCAGCCATGCAGTGTGCTTGGTATGGTCCTTTGTCTCCAGATAAGATCCTGCCCCATGCCATCAGAAGGTGAAGTTTCCATACAAACAGACAATAATACTACATGCATACAGCCATAATTCCCTATGGTCCGAGACTCCAAGTTGCACAGTCTGGGGTAACATGATAACCAGGGAGCCATGTCACGTTAGTAGAGCAACTGCCCAACTTCAATTAAGCAGAGATGCTAAGGGTTGCCTGAGGCTGTCGTCCACACAGGCAGAATGGAGATCTCACCGTAAGCCTGGGCAGGCTCTAGAGTCTGCCTCTGCCCTTGCTGACTCAGTGTCATCCAGAGCATCTGGAACTGGCTCTGTGACCCAGCTCTTTTCTCCGTGAGATAGGAACTACGGCCCATCCCTCCAAACCCTGAACCTGAGCTGCTCGTGGCTCTGGGCCGATGGCTGAACAGACTAAGCAGGGAAAGCTGTCTACCATTGGCATGAGTGTCCCAGGTCATTCCTGTCACCACTGACATGAATAAAACTCCCATTAGATTAAGGAGGACAGAGGCAGTTCACATTGACACTGTTGCAGTGGACCTATTTTGACTTTTGGAAGAAAACGCCACTTTTTCTGATTCCATGCCCACACTTCTGATCCATCTTCTCACGTCCACCGCCTTAAAATCCTTCCTCTTGTTACCTGCCTTGAGAAGTAAGGTCGCCAAGGCACAGGAGCAGAGATGACTGCTGCAGTTACCGCTCAGGGCTGTCTCTTGTCCATCTGGACCCAGCCCAGTAGCATCCCTAAGGCAGCTGACTGAAGTTGTCTCTCCAGTGTGCAGATGCCAGCACACAGCCCAGACAGACCCAGGCGAGCGCTTGTGTTCTTGCTGTTCAACACACCGGATCAATGAAAGGATGGCCACAATCAGGTTCTACCTGGCACATAGTGATTAGACAGATTTGTGGGGCACAGGATGGCATTTAAGTGCGCGCTAGACTGGGAAGATTGGTGAGTCCGCCATGCCCATCCTTTATCGTTTCTTTGTATTGGGAACATTTAACTACTAGCTCTCTCTATGTGCGACCAATCGTTATCAACATAGCTACCCATTCATACAGCAGGGCACTAAAATCTCTTCCTCCTGCCCCACAACTGCATTCAAGACCAATCTTTGCTCTGAAAAGTTTTGTGCAGAACTTAGGGTGGCATTGGAAACAAGTTTACCCAAACCTGTGTGACTGTCAAAGCCAGTTCTGGGATCTTCCAGGTCAGTTGCAGTCTGTGTCGGCAAGGGCAATCCTACTTTTCTTTTTTTAATCAGTGCCCAGACTATAACCAGTGCCTCATGCATTGTGGGTACTCTCCACGGAGTTCCAGCCCCAACTCCTTCCATTCTTTTTCTGGAGCCAGTCTTTTTTTTTTTTTTTTTTCTTTTTCTTTTTTCGGAGCTGGGGACCGAACCCAGGGCCTTGTGCTTGCTAGACAAGCGCTCTACCACTGAGCTAAATCCCCAACCCCTGCATTCTTTTTCTAAAAGTGCGTTTAATACTTCAACAATGACTCCACTCTGAAGGCAGGTCTGGGGTGGGAAAGGGGATAGAGGGTAATTGCATGACAATCTACCTGTGTTAGTGAGTGGTTTAGCTGTGTGAAGAATGAGTGGAGCCAGGAGCAGGTTTTACTCCCAGGCCCACTGATTGCCAAGCTCTGGAGGATGTGAGAAGTCCCTGCCTTGTACTTCATCCTGCAGAGGCCCTGAGGGTACAAAGCAGATCAATGTCAGGGGTCTGGGCTGAGCTTGCAACGGCTCATGGCCTCCCCAGGTCCTTCCTGTTTCTGTACTTGCAAAGAGCACCCTCTTTCAAACCGGTGGAACGGGACTCTGATTTTGACAGGAAGGATCCAAATCTTCAAGTTCCTCGCTTCATGTTGGGACTCGAATTTAAGACAGAGAACAAAGAACTCTCTGGAAGACGACACAAAGTGCTATTTATAGTCTGCTCCATCGGGGTCATGGGTGAAGCAACACCTGGGCTGGGTTATTTCTGTCGGTGGGGACAGAGGGGATGGTCTAGCCCCAGAGTTAGGGGGCATCTACTTAGGAAATACAAACAGACCAAATCCTGTCCACTCAAGTTTAGAGAGCCTGGGCCCCAGGTGGCTTTTTGTGGCTGCTGTGGGGTGATCTCAGCACATTATCCCCCTGGAGTGTGAACCTTTCACGGGAAGACTGGATGCTATGACTGTACCAGGAAGTTAGACTCGCTGTTACCGACAGGGTGGAAAAGAAAGCAGGAAAGAAGCGAAAAGTTTCAGAAATCTTCATGGGTCACAGCGTGGGTGGGAGGTGAAGGAGGATCCTAACCTCTTCAGCCTCACTCAGAACATCAGCACCAAAGTCACACTGACATTTCCCAGGAAAGGTGAGAGAGAGCCCATTGGTCCCTGTGATTTCCATGGTTTTCACAAGGTTGCCGAAGATGGAGATATGATGAAGCCACGCCCACAGCACTGTGAGCCCGCCCCTTTGCTGACTTGAGCCTCTCACTCTCCAGAGCCCAGCCCTACTTAACTGCCTTGCTCTCTGGCTCTCAGACCTTTTTCTTCCAAAGTTCTGGAAAATGAGGAACACTAAGCAGCTCTCGGCTCGTGCCTCTCTACAGTCCCCACTGTGTGAAAGACCTGCAAGGCACTTTGGCTTCCCATAGCATTCCTGACACTGTATTTGCAGAGAATGAACTCCCCCAGCCCACCCCACCCCTGCCTCTGCTCCTCCATAGACTCTGTAAAATGGCAAGTGCTTCTGCGGCAGTGCTGCATGGTAGAAAGAGAGGATTGTATGTGACAGAGCGTCTGCCAATAGCGGAGCCTGTGTGCGCAACATTACACGGATGCCTGAGGGTGTCCAAGGAAGTTCTCTGCGGCCAGTACTGCTGTCCTCTCTGTGGATACATCTCTGGGGTAGCAGGTTTGCTTAACTCCCTACTCACTGAGTGACTTGGTGAGTAACTGAGCCTTGTTAGATGCCCAATTTATTTCCTAAGCCAGAGAGGCTATCAGGACCAAGATCTCAGCACACAGGAATAAAGGCCACATACAAGCCGCTTCCACTCTGAGTGCAAGCATAAAAAATCTGGCAGATTGTGTTGAGGGTGATGACATACAATAGCCAATGAGCAATTGTTTCCAACACTTCCTTGAGGTGATTCTGAGAAGGTCATCATCTGTGGTGGCCCTGAGCAAACACTGTTGTGCTTTAAACCATTGGTTCTCAGCCTCCCTAATACTGTGACCCCTTAATGCCTCTATTGTGAATGCCCCACCAGAAAGTTACTTCGTTGCTACTTCATGATTATAATTTTGCTACTGTTGTGAATTGTAATATAACTATCTGATATTCAGGACGTCTCAGATGGGACCCACAATGGGGCAGAGAAAACCACTGCTTTACACTGGGCATGCTCCTGTTTGCCACATTCACGACTGGCTGGAAAGAGGTTGTGCATTTCCCGGCTCCTCTGGATTTGTATCTTTGTCTCCCTGGCCTCTGAGGCAAGACAGCCGCTGGTCCTTCAGAAACTTTGTGAAAGCAGTTTGGAACCCTGGTGTCTCCCAGCTTCCCAGTGGACTGGAAGGAAGGCTGTAGCCTGTTTGCTTTGTGTCTTGGGAGAGTCCCCTTTTGACACCTGCCGCCTACATCAAGCAGGCAGCATGAGGTCCAGGAAACCGGAAACCATTTTTTAAAAAGAAATCAAATAGGCAAATGAAAAACTGCACTTGCTCATTATTATGATGGAGGGTGTGTGGTGAGGACCACCTGTGATCCCTTGCACTTGTGTAGTTGTAAAAATATAAAAAAATTAAAAAAAAGTATTGGTTGTCTTTTACCTCGCTAGGTCTGCACCCAAGATATCTGCTAGATATCTTGGCAGAAACACATCCCAGCTCCGCCGTGGTGGCCCAGTGTCTCCTGCCACCGAACACTTTCCTACACTCAAACCGTCACATAAAAGAACACACAACACAATAAATAATCTTAGATCCAATTGGTAAGATATAATTGCCCACTTAAACATACAAAGCCCGGTACCATCCATCCCTTAAGAACACTGATAACAACCTGTAAATACACAGTGCGAGATCTTGTCCTGCCATGGCTTCTCCTTTTCCCCCTCTCCTCTCCTCCTTTCCCTTCCTTCTCATCCAATGACAGGCCTCCCTCTATCCTGTACCTGCCCTCACCTGTATTTTACAAATTAAATGGGGAGAAGGTTCTGGTGAAGTCACCTGAGTCCTGAGTACTGACTAGGCATCTGTCCTTGGGGCAGTGGAATTAGCATCAAAATACAGATAACTCCAGGACAAACCATAACACACTTGGGATGCAGAGTCAGGGGGGTTGAAAATTCAAGCCTGTTCCACTTATAATGGGATGATTATCAACAGCTAGGGCATGGCAGGAGGCAGGAGATGGCAGAGAGAAGGGAGGAAGGGTGCTGTGTTCAGGACTGTGGAATCTACCCAGGCACCAATCATCAACATTGCTGCCTGGATACAGATATTGTATGGTTTTATTATGAGTGACTCCTAAAAAAAATGAGCATTTTAAAACTAATTTAGTCAGGAATATGAATATAAAAACACAGGCCATTCATAAGAACAGTTAGATGTTGGGTCTTCCAGAGCCCTGTGGTCTCTGAGAACAGCAACCAACACAGTGCACTGTTTCCCTAAAGGCCGTGCTGGCCCTGATCCCAGCCCTGCCTTGGCTGGTGTGTCAAAGTGTGGGGTGGCTTCTGGCTCTGTGCAAGATGAAGTTGACATTAGACTTTGGTACTGAGGATCAGGATCGAGGCTGATACCCGCTCTTGGTCCACTCCAGTCTCAGATACTCCCGCTGGATTGACCAGGGCACTCAAGAGCCCCCCAGATTCCTGTCTACAGTCTCCCCAAAGATCATGGTGACTTCAGAGGGCAATGAGGAGGACAAGGATGTGGGACGCAGGGGGTGGGAGGTTACAGCCATGACGGGTACACCTTGCCCTGCGCTCTGCACATCCCCAACCTGCCTTCACCTTCAGACTGCCCTATCACGTGGGAGCAGACTAATTTACCCACTAGAACAGTCTTAGAGCCAAGAGCCCTCTGAGACACCTTAACATCACAGCTCACTGCAACTCTGCCCTATATCCCCTCTGTCAAGTCAAGGTCTTATTTGTCCGACGTGCTTTTCCTCTGTAGTCATATCCTATCAAGCTGTGCGACAGACAGGCCTTCTCTCCACAGCATGACTACCACCAGCTCTCCCTAGTAGAGCCCTCTGAGAAGGATAGCTGGTATCATGGGAACAGGGCAGGCTGAGCACATGGCTTCCCAAATACCTAAAGTCTGTGAGAACAGAGAAATGAGGGAGGAGCTGAGGGGACTTGGTATGGTGTTTCCAAAATATAAAACAAGATGCCCTAGATTTCATGGGCACACAGTTAGGAAAGAATTAATGTATCTGCTGCTAAGAGAAGAAAACAGAGAGGTGCCTTGGAGAGGACATGCTAGACTGCCCACTGGTGAATGGGACCCACCAGCTGTGGTCCACACTGTTCTTCATTGTCCTGTACTTTCCCACTGTGACTCAGCTAATGCCTAGCCACTCTCCTTTCAAAGGCTCAGGAACAGTCCTCCTGTCCTCCTGAATGTTCCAGCCCCCCAGTGTTCCCACTAAAGTCACCAGGATTTATCTCTCTGACTTGCGTTGGCTTTTGGTGGTTTCCATGAACATGTGACATGCTCCCAGGACAAAGACAGGGTTGACTCCGTTGTTCAGTCTTGTCTAGAGTAGGTATGCCGTTGCTCTGTGATGGACAAATGGGCTGGCAGATAGGCAGGCCGTGAGAGAGAAGTACCGTGTACCCACACAGAAAGAGAGAGGAAAGAGAGGGGGAAAGAAAGTAGGGAGGGAGGGAGGGAGGGAGGGAGGGAGGGAGGGAGGGAGGGAGGGGAGAAGAGGGTGGCTGGCCATATCACAACACTGAAGTACAACAGCAAACTGCATATACAGCAGCTATTCTGTGAGGTCAGAATGGCGCAGAGCAATTCCTGTGGCTTAGTGGCATGGCAGCCATGAGAAACTTGTAGCATAACACATTCCTCATGTGTTCGTAGTGAAACAGGTCTACATAAACTTACCATGGTGCTGCTGTGTGAGAGAGGAAACATGGTAAAATCATCTGTGGCACTCGCTGATGATAATGAGCTACTGTGTTACTTACATACTTCTTATATTAAGTTTTAATTGTTGCTTTGAGTTCACCTCCTTTACTTACTAAAGAACAAGTTAAGGGCTGGAGAGATGGCTCTGCTATTAAGAGTATCTGCTGCTCTTACAGAGGACCCAAGTTCAGCTCCAGGCATTTGTGCCTGGAGGCTTGTACCTGCCTGTAACTCTGGTTCCTGGAGAATCTGATGCTCTTTACAACTTCTGTAAAAATCCATACTCTTGCGAGCGTGCACACACACACGCGCACATGCGCATGCACACATGCACACGTGCGCGCGCACACTCACACACACACACACATGCACACACACACCTGCATGAACACAGGCACTTGCATGCACACACACTATTAAATAAAACAAGTCTTTAAATGAAAGCAAATGAAGCTGACCATGAAACAGTTTCGTGTTCTACTGACATCAGGCTTGAATACCCCATCCACTGTGTCTCTTCACCATGGCCCCAGGAACAGCACCACACATACCAACAGCCTGCTGTGTGCCAGGTCGCCCATTTAGGCTTGGGCAAGAACAGTCTATGACACCTGCATTGGGACAGCTCTTCCAGAACATACACATTATTATCTGTGTAAATATACTTGCATGTTTCCAAGTATAAATGTCCCCTGAGAGAACACATAGACTTGCCCATGGCCCTTGAGATGCAGCAGAAGCTGGATGACCCTTCACAGCTCTGAGATTATCACCAAGGGCTTTCTGAGGCAAGAGCTCTCAGTGCAGTGATAAACACTAGTGCCCGTCCTCTAAGCCCATGGGATGTGGTTTGGATTTCTCGGTGCTTCTACATTCTCAGCACTCAAACGTCCTACCTCAGCTTCATTCCCTGTCTTTCTAGGACTCTGCTTGGTGAGACTGTCAGGTTTCTTTGCTCTGGGCTGTCCCTAGCTGTGTGGCCATGAGAGTCCTTTTCTAACAGAGCATGGCTTGCCTCACTTGCCATGGGGCCCGGTAGGAAACAGAAGTGGAGGCTCCTCGTTCAATGCCATCATTGAATACCTGTGCCAGAGCCACACTGTCACACAAGCACAGTATGAAACCCTTCCCCCGAGGGTCCAGTAGAGGAAACGAAGCAAGTTTTCTAAGCACAAGAAGGGGGGATGGATACACCCCTGCACCGCTGAGCACTAATTAGTGTTCCCCATGGCGTCAGTCATCAATGGGAAGTGCTTTCAGTTGCTGTGATGATGAACCCCAGCTTGGGGGGGGGGGGAATGAGAGTCTATCTTTGTTAGAGAGAACTGGGGGCTGTTGGAAGATCAGAGAATCATAAAACACTAGGAGGAGGCCACCAGCAGCCTCCCCTCAGGCTCCTCCCGCAGGAGAAAGCTTGGGAGGTGAAGGAGGGTGGGAGGCTGGAGGGAGAGGACCTGGCCCTGCAGCTGCCTCCCACACATTACTGCCTGCCAGCACTTGGCCTCGATCCGCAGAGGAGCAAGGTGAGTGCTACAGGCCTCCTCTCTTTCCCATCAGAGGTGGCCTGAGGAATGCAGGGATGGCCAGACCTCTGCTCCTGGTCACTGTAACCTTTTGAGAACAAGAAGAACCGCCTAATGCAGGTGCTCAAGTGGGTAGAGCAGGAAAAGATGTGGGACAGAGGCAACCCTGGCCCACACACATAGAAAAATGACGGTGGGTTTGTTCATCCTGCAAGGCTACATTGTCTCAGTCGATAGATGTGGGATGGGTTGTGCCCAAGGTGGTACTTCTTCCTAATAAATAAACCCATAGGTAGCTCCTCATTCAAGGGTGGTCCAGCAGGCTAGAAGAACATGGAGCCACACAGACTGGGCTGTTCGAGTGATGATGAGTAGCAGGGAGTGTAGCCACCCCTGAGAACAGAGGCAAACTGTCCAGTCAAGACACATGGACTAAGGAGTGAACTTGGAACAGTGTGCCTAAACTCCTATATGATTTAATGTTTGGTGCATTTCTTTTTTAAGCAGGAGCCCTATCTTTCTCTGACCCCAGGGTCTGTAAGACAGCTGCATGCACCATTTTATAGCAGCGTTACAGAAACATGAATGCATGCATGGATAAACAAAATTAAGGATCTTCAGAACATAGGTAAGGGATGCATTGGCCATCAGATCTAAGCAGAGAGAGACCTAGCTAAGTCTTTCTGTGTTCCTCAGATTTAGGTAAACGTTAAGTTCCTCCTCCCACTCCACCCTGTGCTCCTGGGAGACAACTGAGACAGTGTTTCTCACACCTCAGTGTTCTCAGAGGCAACAGATGCAGTGGAAATGCAGATCCCCAAACAGCTGGCGAGGGTAGGGCCTGGACTACATCTCTTAGGAGATGCTGATGACATGGGGCCTTGGGGCTCTACATGGATCGTCAAAGCCGGGAACATCAATGTGGGTCAATGTGATGATCTGGTCCGGCCTGCGTTTATACCTTGTCTAAATATCCAAGCTGCCTGCAGAATCCTGGAAGAAGAGGTTTGTGCTAATGAGCTGATGGGCTGACTCCTGGGAGGCAAGCACACAGATATCCCACAGCATCTACTGTCCCAATCCTATCCTCTTGGCAGGGCTTCCAAACCCTGTCATATCAGGTCAGGCACTTCTTAATCATTGCAATTTGTACAGCTGGATAATGAGCCAAGTTATTCCAGTTTTATAGAGAAGGCCAGGATGCCCGCTCAAGTAGGGTTGTAAAGGTACCAGACAAGGGGAGGACAGAACACCCAGCCAGAGGGGTCCCTCACTCTTGCCAATCTTCTCCATGGAGTCCTGTTTCTGGGTCTTGAGCTAGTCTACTCAGCGGACTAGGGGCAATGGTGACAACAGATGCTGGCACACTATGTGTGTTTAGATCCAACCTTTGCTCTGTTATTTGATGTTTGTGTTTTCAAGTACTGAATTCTCTGCCCTCATATCTTGTTTCAATCTGAACACAACATTGTAATGTTTATACCTAGTATCTCCTGTCTCAACCAACTACTGTTAGCCCTGGGCAAGTTACTCAGCTTGTGTGTATTGGGCTACTACGTGAGCAAAACAGAATTATAGGAGTCCTTTCCTGCACAGCAGTGGTATGGTAAATTTACATAACATAACACATACACTGACATGCCTTGTCTAGACCACCCTAAAAATGGCAACATCTACCACCACCACAACCATCACCTCTACCACCACTGAGTTCCAGTGGAACCCATAAACGAGCTATGAAGTGAGAGAAGGATGGCTCAGCCACAAAGAGCCAGGGGCCTCAGGTGTGTGTCCCCAAAGGTCCCACAGCAGCATAGGGGTAGCTGGAATCTATGTACTGCCTAGAAGAAACTATCTTTGCCTCCAAGCACTGGAAAAAGCCATGGCACCTTCCCTGTTCACACCACCTCCCCTGTTCACACCACCTCCCCTGTTCACACCACCTCCCCTGTTCACACCACCTCCCCTGTTCACACCACCTTCCCTGTTCACACCACCTCCCCTGTTCACAACACCTCCCCCTGTTCACACCACCTTCCCTGTTTACACTGTCCTGTTGAGAGTTGAACATGTGCACCTCCTGTCAGCCACCTATGAGGAATGTGGGGTCCTGTGTCCTTGTCCCTGAAGGACCACGATGACTTTGCCCCAGGCACATTTGCATCCAGAAGACCTTCTTTGGTCCAAGTTTTCTGAAGTTAGGTCATCCAATGTTGGCCACAGAGCACATTAGAGGAAGGAAGCCATATAGAGAAATCACCAAGTCAAGCTAAAGGGTGAGGGCACGGTGCTGAGTTCAAAGTGAGGGATGCCTGACTTTCCCCCACCCTTCATGATGAGCTTTTCTGACAAGGGCTATGTAGCCTATGAGATGCCACAGAAACAATCAAGAAATAGGACCCACTGTTTCAGTGCAGTGTGTGTGTGTGTGTGTGTGTGTGTGTGTGTGTGTGTGTGTGTGTGTGTGGCCTGGAACCAATGGGTCGTTGAATTTTAGGCAGGTTATCTAGCCTCTTAGTAACTGTGTTTCCTGACCTATAGAATGAAAATGAGAATTGTTAAGGATATGATCAAAAGCAAAGTCTGAGGTGTGTTGCACTGGGTCATGAGCTAGCGTCACTACAGTTGGTCGCGTTGTCTCTGCAGGTGGCAACTGTGTAGAGGTGGGAATGGCAGAAAGACAAGTGACATGGAAAGTGAACAGCTAGTGAGGCAGGAGCAGCCCTGCCTGCCCAGGACTGACAGCAGACATAGCTCATGTGGTCTGCCCACGGTCTCTGCTGGACCATAAAAAATGTCCCAGATGTCAGGTAACAGCAAGTGCAGCTAAACTCCAGTGGGTTATATTGATGTCCTAGTGGGGGCTGGTAATTTACCAATGGGTGCAGTTTGCAGGACCCTGGCCTGGGTCATGGAGCATCTGACCAATTATGCAAGTTAAAAGTCAGCACTGCAGGTTGATGGGTTCTCCCATCTTCTGGTGTGTGACCACCCCAGTCATGGGGATCCTGGATTGAAAGCAGGTTTCTCAGCTCCTAGCCCTTGCACTTCTATCAGTGTGAGGAAGTGGGGCTCCCCAAAGTGATGAGAGGTCACAGCAGGGAGCTCCAGCACATTTCCTCCAGGCAGGGCTGACCTCCATCTGCACCCTTGCTGCTCAGAAGGACAACATCCATCCCACGCAGACCTTCCACCTTCCAGGAGAAGTAGCAGAGTACAGAAGAGGCTGGCTTTTTGATTACCTTTGTCTGTTTGTTTTCCTTTTGACCCTAGTTTTATTGGGCGCATCTTTAATGAGCCTTTCCAAAAAGGCTGACACTAAAGCACACAGGCCCTGCCCTTTCCAGTGTTTCAGGGTAGCTCTTAAGAATCTGCTATCATTAGAAGTCAATTAAATTATAAACCATTAATATGCCTCTTGGAAGGCCTCCAGTACCCAGAGCCTTTGGCTCTTTCCACAGTCACAGTGGAAACTCATCCCTGCTAGACCTGCTGTCCTGAAGCAAGGTGAGAACTGTGGACCCGAAGACAGACTGTGTGTATGAGGAAGCAGGCCCCAGTCTGACCTCTGCTGCCTTACCCCAGCCCACTCATTAGGGCTGGAGCCAGCCTCTCAGCCTATAAGCTGAGGCCCTCTGCCTCCCCTGCGACCTGCCCTAGCTTGCTCCCTGCCAGAAGGAAAACACCCAACAAGTTCACAACTGAGGGCAACCTGGGCGCTTTCATCTTGCCTCATGGGACTGAGGTGCAAAAGTGTCAGGCCACCCAATAGACAGTAGTGATCTATGAGGGTAACTTTGAGGAACCTGAGCCATGTGGTTGAGCCCATAGAAGACTCAGACCCTGTCCCTCTAGGCCTTGCCAGGGACTCTGGCCAGGTCGCCAGGACATTTGTAGAATGCCATCTTCAGACAGCCCCTGGAAACATGCTTCTCCTCAGAGTGAAATAGCTCTGTGGTCTTTTTCTCATTAGAAAAGGTCCCAGAGTGGAACTAAACTATCTGCTCTAATCCTTAGTCCACAGCAGCCTCTGGACTCCTTCACTTGCAATTAAAACCAACCTCTGCTTTAAGGACAGGGGGTCATGCAGAGCCCATTCCTGTAAAGAGAGCTTTATGACCACAGCCAGGAAGGTCTTCTCTACAAAGGTTTTGGTCACTCAACAGTGGACATTTGAGCTCTGTGTGGTGTTCCAGGGAACTGAAGCATCTACATTTTTGTCCTGTGCTGGAGGCCAGACCCAGGGCCTCACACATGCTGGGTGTTGTGCAGGGGTTAGGGTGGGGGTATTACCTTACCACTGAGCTACACCCCCAGCCCAGAATGTTGGATCCCACCCATTCCCCCTTAAACATGAATGTGGTACTTACTCTTCCAGGGGAGGAGGCAGGAGGCAGGACAAGAAGGAAACAGGTTCTGAAAGTTAAGTTCCAAGATATGGACTCCACCTGCCTCTCCTAAATGTAACCCTCTAGATGTGCACTCTAATCCTAGAACCCAGACTAAGCCGACTTTAAATCAGAAAGTAAATAGGTACCAATGCTCAAGGTCTCCCTGCCTCTACCCAACTTGTGCAGCCCCTCTCTCCAACTCAAACTTACTGTCCTTATTTTCAATACGCAATCCTTTGGCTACTTTTCTCTCGGTGTCTTTAGGATACTGTAGGGCCAAGTTCCTACAAGTAAGGAAAGAGAAAAGAAGGGAAGCAAACAGTTTCCAGGTGCCATGTTTGTTTTGCGCCTCCCTACCCAGCATTCTTTCGTGTGCTATTGGAAATCACCGTCTCCCCTGACTAACCATAAGGACAAGGGAATGTGGGATAAAGGATCTAAGGGGTTCTTGAGGGCTCAGTTAGGTTTGAGGCTTAAGTCAGCAGTGAGTTCTGGAAGGTTACTAGTATACGCTACCTCTCAAAGAGACTATGCTGTTTTTAATTAAATTCCCCCCATGCTAACATCGATGCCATAGTGTGGCATCTAGGAGTCCAGCACAGCATCTCTTGTTAACATGAAGGGAAATTAACACTCATACCCGCAGGTAAAGCAGCTTGCCTTGGAAGTAAAATTCCCAGTTCACAGAGGAAAGGCGAGCAGTGCACTAGTGTAGTTGGTGAAAACATGGGAGCCCTGCACTGTGGCTATCCTCAGTACATCACATGATCATCTGACCTTGGACAAGTCACCGAAGCCCTCTGGCCTTCCGTTATTCAACTATAAAATTGGGTGACTGAACTGCATTATCTGACTCATCCATTCTAATGGGTATCCAGAAAGATGGCAGCTCCTTCCAGTGAGCCATGAGAGCAAGGGGATGGACCAGACTCCAGTGGTATCTCCGAGATTCTTCTTGTCCTGGATCCCAAGCAGCAGGACCAGCCCAGGGCACCTCATAGTTAGTTTACACACGACTACTCTTCAAAACACAAAGCACAGTAAACATTGGCCCTGAGCTCCCAGCTTATCAGCAGGCCCCATGTGCTCAACCTTCCTTCAGGGGCATGGCGTGATGCTAGTGCGGTGTCTGAGCTGCCTAGGGGTCATCGGCCTAGAGCTTCCCCTAGAGGCTGTCTATTCTTTGGGACGAGCCATTCCCTGTGCTGTCTGATGGAAAGTTACTTTTATCTATATGATAAAGATAACAGCAGCAGGGCCACCTGATACTGATGCAATGTGTCTTTCCGGTAGGTGTACTTCCAAGAGAACATGGCCCACGTCGGGGACTGCAAGTGGATGTCCTGGCTCCCAGTGCTGGTGGTAAGTGTTTCTGAGTTCCTGTTCCCACTGTACATGTACTTCAGCACCTATAGGTCAGGGGCTTTCCCTCA